>NC_133215.1:2478050-2778050 GCF_040436345.1 Pagrus major | reverse complement strand
TAAAAGTTTGAGCGCGAGCTGGCTGACGCACCAACGGACGTTAACGTCAGAGGAAGAAAGAAGATGAGTCCCGATGCTAATAGAGCTAATTGAGTGACTTATCTGCTCCACTATGACGGGAGCGACTCTGAAAAGTCAGTAGAAGTGAACACACCATGGGAGGAATGCAGAGAAACTACGCCTGAAGATAATGTGGACACTTTGGGCCCAGTCAGACGCTCAACATGTCAACAAACGGAAGAAACGGGACTGACGGTGACGGTGACGGTGCAAATGTCAGCGCGGACATTTTGGCGGCTGTCAAAGAGCCTCTCACACAAACATGACGAGACCAGACTAAGATTTCAGTGACTGAACTCACGACAGAAACAACGTGTCAACACATTGAAAAACTCTCCTCTACAGTTGAGCGACTTGTGGTGGATATTAATCATCACAAAAACATTTAGAAACAGACGGAGTCAGAAACTGAACCGCTGAGAAAAGAACCGGATTCTGAGGCAGGAGCTGCCGAAAACAAGCGCTGCAGTTACAGATGGACACTGAAACTACACGGAGTGAGAGAGGAGATGAACGAGGACGCGAGAGCAGTGGTGATCGACATCCTTGGAAAAGTTGCCCCGGGACTTCATGAATATCTACAGGAAGGGGTCGACATTGTGCATCGCCTTGGTCCGAAGAGAAAGGACGGATCCCACCGGTCACTCATCGTCCTGTTGGCGCTGCGCCGTGTCCGTGATGCGGCTTGGAAAAGTGCCAAAGGCCGCAAGTTTCTGCGGAGCAACAAGCTGCGTCTCACCGAGGCACTTTCCCCGGAGGGTCGAGAGGCCGGAGAGAAACTCAGAAGCCAGGAAGGAAGGTAAAAAGGCGCCTTCCCAGGTCCTCATGCTCTGATAGAGGGGAAGAAGATTAAAGCCTTTTCCTCAGACTGATGAAGAGGAGAATCAGACAGTTGGATAAGTTGGCAAGCGTCCTGCACACTGCAGGTCTCCAGGGAGGTTATGTAAATGTCTGATTAATTGCATTGCAATATTCTCCTACACAGTATTGTTTTTGTGTGTTAACAAGACATTTTAGTCCTACAGTGCCACCTTGTGGTCTGTTCCGCTTTTATTTTGAAGGGCACGTTTTCTTCTTCTTCTTCTGTTTTTTGCGATGCTAAACTTCCTGCTAGTCTCTCGTCGCAATGTTGTGCTTCTCCATCGTCAGAGAAACGAGCTCCGAACTGTGAGGTGTGTGTCGAGCTAGAGAGCAGCTAGCTGATGGCAGAAACTCTTAAATTAGCGCCCTTGGAGAGCGGAATGAGTTTTCACGGTGGTTATGGTGCATGGTGCTTGTTGAGAGAAAGAAATAAATCGACACCCGTTTGAAACTCTCTGCGTCTTGATCAATAAATCCGAGGGGCCGCTACAGTGAAAACTCATCGCTGCACCAGCCCTGCCATCCCTGATGAGAAGCTGACGCCATCACACTCAGGTCCAACTACGATCCTGATACCAGCCAGTTTACTTTGCTTGCATCCAACTCCTGCACGCAGGCAAGACTTAAAACGGACAGCATGCTTAAGGTACAACTACGGATGCAAAAAGAGACACTGGATGCCAAGGAGCCAAAAGACTGAAAAGGGACCATTCAGCATAACCAAAGTGACTTGAAGAATAACATGGTATTGTGAGGTCAAAATAATGTACTAATTCCCAGCTCCTAACACTTCTAAAATTGGTGAATATTTCAAGAAAACTGGCCCATGTGCTGTCTATTTATGAAAAGGTTTGAAGGTTGAAGTGCTTTAGCTATTAATGCTTGCAGTGCTTAGTTCTGACATTTTGTTGTTACTGTTTTATGCTAAAAATCCTTTTGGATGTCCATAATCAGTTAATGCTTGACATAAATATTACTCTGTGGTAAAAGGTAACTACAGCTTACAAGTGTAGATTCAGGCATAGGACAATCAAAGGCTACACTCGACTTAAAGCAGCGACACAAACAAACAAGATGTCACTCCCGACAGAGAAGACAGACAATCCCAAAGACACACCACTCAGGTCCAGCTCATGTGAAAGAAAGTTAACAGAGAAAGGCCAAGAGATGCATGACCAAGGCACCAAAAAACGTGAGAAAGCATTTCACAAGACCTATGACTCTTGGAAGCTGGTAGCAAGGGAGACTAGGACACAACTAAAAGCCCTCTGCTCATTAGAAGACCTTAATAAATTACAGCAAGACATTCAAGCAAAGCATGATGACGTAGGCCAGCAGTATGAACCTATCCTACGTAACAGTGACACCACGCCAGAGATTGTCAAAAAAATGGACGCCTGTGTTACACTAACAAAGGAAATTTGTGACCTCATCAGTAACCGTCTAGAGACTATTAATCAAGATTATAATGACCAACTTGAGAAGGAAAGGGTAAGAGAAATATTAAACAAAGATGAATATGGCTCTGTCTTTGGTCACACCAAAACTGAAACGGTAAGCTCAGCAGACCTGTCAGAGAGATTGAGCAACCACTCCAGCTCAGCCAGTACCCCCAGCAGTAGAGTAGATGCGCAAGCAGAGCTTGCTGCTAAGCTGGAACAATCAAAAGCCATGAAAGAAATTCAAGCACAGCAAGCACATCTTCACAAGTTAGAGAGTGAATGGAAACTTAAAGAGGCAAAAATGTTGTCAGATATGAAACAAAAAGAGGTGGAAATGCAACGACAGTTGGAACAAGAGAGAGCAAAATTGCAGCAGTTACAAGCAGCAAAAGACATTGCTATAGCAGCAGCTCGTGTGAGAGCATATGATGATTTTGAAGGTTTCGAGAACCATGATGAGGAGATTCATGACAAAACTAACTCTGCTTGCTACAGAATGGAAACTACACCTCGATTGAATCCAGATGCTGCGTCATTCCAACCTCACCAAGCAGATCCTGAAGTGACAATGACCCAGGAGTCTGTCAGTCTAGCCCAAGCAATCGCCAGCTCATTAAGCATGAACCGCTTGCCGGTTCCTGAACCAACCACGTTCAGTGGTGACCCTTTGAGGTTTACAGATTGGAAGATGTCGTTCATGGCTCTTATTGACAGAAAACCCCTCCCACCAACTGAGAAGATGTTTTATCTCAAAAATTATCTTGCTGGAGAGGCGCGCAAAGCTGTAGAAGGTTTCTTTTATAGAGATTCAGAGGACGCATACAATGGAGCATGGAAAGTCTTACAGGACAGATATGGGAACCCGTTCATCATGCAAAAGGCTTTCCGAGATAAGCTCATGAGATGGCCAAAGATCAACACAAACGACCCACTAGCACTACGAGAGTTCGCTGACTTCCTCCAAGGCTGCACTGAGGCAATTCCACACGTCAAAGGATTAGCTATCCTTAACGATTGTGAGGAAAACCACAAGTTGCTCAAAAAACTACCAGAATGGATCGTGCGCAAGTGGAGTCGAATTGTTGTAGAGGAACTTGACACATCTGGAAGCTATCCAGATCTTGCACGCTTCACAGAGTTCCTGAGCAAAGAGGCGCGGATAGCTTGTAACCCTATTGCTTCTCCATTGTTGATAAATTTCAAGGCCACAGATGAAAGATCACCAAAGAGAGCCAAAGCTTTCAACACAAATACACAAACAAAGAGTTTCGCTCAGGAGAAACAAGAAACAAACAGCAGTAAACCAAAATCACCTTGCTCCGTCTGTAAAAGTGAAGCTCATAGCATCTTCAAGTGTCCCACCTTCGCAGCAAAGAGTAGTGAAGACAAAAAGGCATTCATCCATGAAAATCGGCTTTGCTTTGGGTGCCTGAGAAAGGGTCACATGACCAAAGATTGTAAGAGGCGTCACACATGCAACACATGCAGCCGTCGTCACCCAACCTGCTTGCACGAAGACAGGAAACAAAGACCTGTGGAAACTACAACGAATAGCTCTACTTCCACAGAGGAACATGCAAGTCAGGAAACACACAGGGTTGTATCCCATACATCAACACAACGTGCTTCTGCTACCTCAAGTATTGTCCCAGTCCTTGTGTCTTCAGTACAAGAGCCACACAGAGAAGTACTTACATATGCAATACTGGACACACAGAGTGACTCAACATTTGTCTTAGAAGATGTACTTGACAAACTGAATGTTGATGCCCAACCAGTAAAACTGAAACTTAGTACTATGACAGCTATTGACACAATCATATCTAGCAAGAACATCCATGGTCTACAAGTTCGAGGACTGCACTCTAAGAACCACATCCAACTACAGCAGGCCTACAGCCGTGACTTTATCCCAGTGGACAAGTCTTACGTCCCAACGAAGGAAACAGCATTACTGTGGCCTCATCTCAGACACTTGGCAGATAAGCTACCACCCCTTCAAGACTGTGATGTAGGGCTCCTAATTGGATATGACTGTCCATCAGCACTAGCTCCTCTTGAGGTTATTGTTGGTGACAAAAATCAACCGTTTGCACAGAGATCAGAACTAGGATGGAGCATCGTAGGCTCATCAAACCCCCACCTAGACAGACAAGGAAGTCAGAGCTTTGTGCATCGGCTCACAGTAAAAGAACTGCCAATTCCATCGGCGCCAGATGTTCTTAAAGCTCTAGAATCAGATTTCATCGAGAGAACTTATGAAGATAAATATGTGTCCCAGGATGATGTTCATTTCATACAGTTCCTCAGTGAACACATCACGCAGAAAAAAGACGGACATTATGAGATGCCCCTCCCTTTCAAGGGCAACAGTCCACCCAACCTACCGAACAACAAGAGGCTAGCCACAGTTCGCCTGCAGAGTCTTAAGAAGAAATTAAAGACCAATAAACAATATTACGATCAATACAAAACATTCATGGAAGAAACAATTAACAAGGGTGATGCAGAGCCTGCCCCTACAACATCTGAGGGAGAGACGGAGTGGTACCTTCCGCATCACGGCATCTATCACCCCAGAAAACCGGACAAATTGAGAGTTGTATTCGACTGTTCGGCCAAATTCCATGGTGTTTCTCTAAACGACACTCTACTAACTGGGCCTGATCTAATCAATCCTCTGGTAGGAGTTCTTTGCCGCTTCAGGAAGGAGGCCGTAGCGATTATCTGTGACATCGAAAGAATGTTTTATCAGTTCTCCGTCACTCTTGAATACCGGAATTATCTGAAATTCCTCTGGTGGAAAGGTGGAGATTTGGAGAAGGAACCACAGGAGTACAGGATGACGGTTCATCTCTTCGGAGCCGCCTCGTCTCCAGGATGTGCCAATTTTGGCTTGAAACATCTGGCACAGCAACACAAAGCTACCTATCCACTAGCATCAACATTTGTGGAGAAAAACTTTTATGTTGATGACGGACTAGTCAGTGTCTCATCGGTTGAGGAAGCCAAGAAACTGATCACTGAGTCACAGGAGTTGTGTAAAAGAGGAGGCTTACGGCTTCATAAATTCAACTCAAATGAGGAAGCAGCCCTCGCCTGCTTAGATCCCTCAGAAAGAGCAGCAACCATTGAACCTCTGGGACTGGATCCAACCCTATCAGAGCGTGCACTCGGCATTCAATGGTCGATTAAAATTGACACTTTCAGCTTTAACATCAGCTTGAAAGATCAGCCTTCAACCCGGCGTGGTTGCCTGTCTGTCGTTGCCTCTCTTTATGATCCACTTGGATTCATCGCTCCATTCAGCCTAACTGGAAAGCGTATCCTTCAAGAGCTGTGTCACAGAGGCATCGGATGGGATGATCCACTCCCAGAAGATATGAGGCCAAGGTGGGAGGAGTGGATAAATGGTCTTCACAAGTTGAAAGAGGTTTCAATTCCAAGATGTTACCACCCATATGACTTCCATAACATTGTCAGAGTAGAGTTGCACCATTTTTCAGATGCCAACTGCGTGGGATACGGTGCATGTTCTTACCTCAGGTACAAAAATGACAAAGATGAGGTCCATTGCAGTCTCGTGTTGGCGAAAGCAAGGGTTGCACCCTCAAAGGTCACAAGTATCCCGAGACTAGAACTCGCAGCAGCTGTGGTTTCTACAAAAGTCAGTGTCATGTTAAAAAGTGAACTTGACATAAAGATTGATGAAGAGGTTTTCTGGACAGATTCACAAGTTGTGCTTGGGTACATTAACAATGATGCCCGTAGGTTCCACATATTTGTTGCGAACCGTGTTCAGTTGATAAGGGATAACAGTGATCCAAGTCAGTGGCACTATGTGGACACAGCAGAAAACCCAGCCGATCATGCATCCCGAGGTCTTCGTGCTTCAGATATTCATTCAACAAACTGGTTGCGGGGACCGAAGTTTCTCTGGGAGCGTGAATTACATCTAACACCCAGCGCTCCAACAGAATTACTTGTTGGTGATCCGGAAGTCAAGACAATTCAGGTGCTTGCAACCGAAACTAAAAACTGCAATGACATCCTCATGCGTCTGAGTCAGTTTTCCTCCTGGACAACAATTCTTAAGGTGGTTGCAAGAATCAAGAGACTGGGGTCTAAACAGAAACAACACAGTGAGCATGTGACTGTTAAGGAGCGTGAGAAGGCTGCTGACGAAGTGATAAAGATTGTACAGCAGCAAGCCTTCCCCCATGAGCTACAGGTGCTTCAGGGTGAAAAAGACCTTCCAAGCTCAAGCTCTCTTTTCAGTCTCGACCCCATCTGGTCTGAAGGACTCCTCCGTGTTGGTGGGAGATTGAAACAGTCATCGCTTTGTCATAAAGTCAAGCACCCAGTCATCTTACCAAATGACAGCCACATCACCAAGCTGATCGTGTCCCATTTCCACGCTAAGACATGCCATCAGGGTCGAAGCCAGACTTTAATGGAGCTTCGGGCAAATGGATTCTGGGTAATTGGTGGGAGCAAGCTGGTTGCTAAGCTGATACACACTTGTGTGTTTTGCAGGAAACTTCGACGGCCGACAGAGAGGCAGCGAATGGCTGAACTTCCCAAAGAACGCGTTGAAGCCTCAGCACCTTTCACATACAGCGGCATGGACTGTTTCGGCCCTTTCATTGTAAAGAAAGCCCGCAAAGAATACAAAAGATACGGCTTGATTTTCACATGTCTGTACTCTAGAGCTGTTCATATCGAAATGCTCGAAGATTTGTCAACAGACTCATTCATCAACTCATTGAGATGCTTCATCAGTCTGAGAGGAACTGTTCAACAACTACGCTGCGACCAAGGCTCTAATTTTGTTGGCGCCAGAAATGAGTTCAAGGAAGCACTTACACAATGTGATACTAAGCTACTGGAAATCTTCCTGACTGAGAAGCAGTGCGAATTTGTCTTCAATGCCCCTTCTGACAGTCAAGCAGGCGGTATCTGGGAACGCCAGATCAGAACCGTTAGAAATGTGCTGAACGCCACCTTTGCACAGTGCCCAGGTCGACTTGATGACGCCTCCCTCAGAACACTGCTATATGAGGCTATGGCTATTGTTAACAGCCGTCCATTAACAGTGGATGGAATCAATGATCCTCAGGCACTGGAGCCTATAACACCGAATCACCTCATTATGATGAAATCTAAAGTTGCTCTTCCTCCCCCTGGAGTTTTTGTCAAGGAGGACCTGTATGCGACAAAGAGGTGGAGAAGAGTTCAGTATCTTATCGAACAGTTCTGGAGTCGCTGGAAAAAAGAGTACCTGCTGAACATATCCATGAGACAGAAATGGCACTTGCCTCAGCGCAACCTGAAGGTGAATGATATTGTCATTGTTAAAGACGACAATCTCCCAAGAAATCAGTGGCAACTTGGACGAGTGATTGAGACTGTTCAAAGTAGCGATGGCTTAGTTCGTCGAGTTAAAGTGCAAGTTGGGGAGCGGAAACCTCATAAAAAACAAGATCCTCCCTCCAAGCCCTCAGTCATTGAGAGACCAATCAAGAAATTGGTGCTCCTCCTTGAGAACTGACTAGAACAAAGCAATTGACAACACTGCACACACTGCTTTATTATGTGTGATGCTATATAGTCAAACCCCCTGATAGCTTAACTTGAGGCTATTCATTTCTTAGAGTCGAGAAATCCTGTACAATTCATTTACTCCTTGTGTATTTGTTCATTCATTGTGCTAGGATTTGGTGGGAGTGTAAATGTCTGATTAATTGCATTGCAATATTCTCCTACACAGTATTGTTTTTGTGTGTTAACAAGACATTTTAGTCCTACAGTGCCACCTTGTGGTCTGTTCCGCTTTTATTTTGAAGGGCACGTTTTCTTCTTCTTCTTCTTCTGTTTTTTGCGATGCTAAACTTCCTGCTAGTCTCTCGTCGCAATGTTGTGCTTCTCCATCGTCAGAGAAACGAGCTCCGAACTGTGAGGTGTGTGTCGAGCTAGAGAGCAGCTAGCTGATGGCAGAAACTCTTAAATTAGCGCCCTTGGAGAGCGGAATGAGTTTTCACGGTGGTTATGGTGCATGGTGCTCGTTGAGAGAAAGAAATAAATCGACACCCGTTTGAAACTCTCTGCGTCTTGATCAATAAATCCGAGGGGCCGCTACAGGTTATACAACACATCACAACACAAAACTGGACTTATTGGCTATGAACTGTTGTGTTTCGGTGATGACTGATGGAGAAAGCTGTTTCCAAACATCTCACGTCTCCAGGGAGGTTGTAACTCAGCAAAGACTCATTGACTAAGAACTGTTGACTTCTGGAGGTGACAGATGAAGATTGTTATCTTTCCAAACTGTCTCTGTCAAGAGGCACAAAACACCAGCAGCTACATTGTTGGAGTTAATCTCACACCTTTATACAATTTTATACAAGTATTATTTGTTGGTATGGGAGATAAATGGGTCTAAAACATATGATCAGACTTTGTTCTCTGTTCCTCATATTAACTCACGGTTTGCTAATAATCTGCAGTGTTGCTTAACTGTTAGAGCAAGATTATTTTTGAGCAGCAAAATATGTTCATCATATTTAGTTTATATAATTCACAATTAAAAACAGACAAAAGGAAAATGTGTTCTGTTTGAACAACAATATCTGGGTTTAACCCAACATGTTTGATAGTTATTGATTAATTCAATTTAAACTAACCTGTTTATGGTACCAACACTATATTTTTCTATAGTCACAACTGTTTTGACTGTCTGTCACTTCCTCGTTTAAGGAAGCTAAAACACACCTCAAAGTTCTTGTTATCTATTTGTGAGAGCTACTTCATTATTATTATTATTATTATTTCCTTTTCTTTTATTCTTGATGGATTTTGAGTTTGATTCGCTAACGGTTATGTCATTGAATGTCAGAGGTTACGTGATTTATTGGAAAGAAAAGCCACTTTTCTGTTGTGTAAAAATAGTGAGGCTGATTTAATATTTTTACAAGAAACACATTCAGGTGAGTCCGATGTGAAGTTCTGGAAAGGGCAGTGGGGAAATAAGATTTATTGTCGTCATGGTACTGATCGTTCTGCAGGAGTCTCAATTTGTTTACATAAATTCAAAGGGGAGATCTTAGAGGTGGTGTCTTCACATGATGGTAGATGGATTTTCATCATTCTCAAGCATGATAATTCAAATTTTATAGTGTGTAATATTTATGGGCATAATTCTCACTCATCCAACAAGGTACTTTTTAGTCAGATTACCTCAAAAATAAATGAGCTATTACACAAATATCCTAACTCTTCCCTAATTTTAGGGGGCGACTTTAACGAGTGTCCTGATAATGCGATGGACAGATTCCCCCCAACACTGTGTCAGTCTCTGCTGAACAACAATATTATTTCAAAACTTTGCTCAGATCTCTCCCTGACCGACACATGGCGTTTCTTTAACCCAGACATGCAGGATTTTACATGGTCTAAGAATAACCTCTCATCTAGATCCAGGACTGATTTGTTTTTGATTTCTTCCTCTGCACTTCAGTATGTGAAAGAGGTCTCCCGTTCTTTTGCTCCATTGTCAGATCATAAGAAAATCACTCTGAAATCAGGGGGCTCACAGAATACGACTAAATTACGAGGATACTGGAAATTTAATAATACTCTACTTAAAGACAGTTCCTTTAATGATAGTATAAAAAATCTAGCCAAGGAAATTTTTAATGAAATTGTGGACAATGAATATACACAACAATGGGAGCACTTCAAGTTTATGACAAGAAGTATTGCTGTAAAGAGAGGTAAAGAGTTAAAAGCCCTAAAAAATAAAACAGAAGCTGAATTACTGAGCAGAATTGGTTTCCTCTTATCTAAACCCAACTTGTCTTCTGAAGAGGAGCTAGAAGTGAAGAGATACAGTTAAAATAGATCAGATTCATACTGAGTTAGCCAAAGGTGCATTTGTGAGATCTAGAGCCAAGTGGCTGGAAGAGGGGAAACAAACTCCAGCTATTTTTTGCTTTGGAGAAAAGAAATGGTCAAAGAAAGTCACTAAGTCTGATTAATATTAATGGTAGTAAATGTACTGAGCAAAAATTAACATCAAATTCAGTTTTTTCCTTTTATAGCAACTTATACAAATCAGAATTCAACAACCCCTCTTGTGAAATGTTTATTGGTAAGATTAAAAAACACACAGTCACAATTGACGAGGACTTGAAAAAACCTTGTGATTCTGATCTGAGCAGAGAGGAAATCAAAACTGCACTTTTCTCAGTGAAAAAGGGTGAATCCCCAGGTGTAGATGGGCTTTCAGTTGAATGTTATATTCATGTGTGGGATCTCATTCAGGAGCCTTTATTCTGTATGTACTGTGAATGTGTTGGACAGGGTGAGATGATTACAACTATGAAACGAGGCGTTATATCTCCAGATAAAGACAACCTATTGATAGAAAACTGCCGACCTGTCACTCTCCTTACTATTGATTACAAGATTCTGGCATCAGTTTATGCAACTAGATTAAAAATGGGTCTTCCTCATATTGTTGCTGAAACACAATCAGGGTTCATTAAAGACAGACACATAAGTAATAACATCAGACTTATTTTGGATTTATTAGACTATGCAGATTCGGTCCACTCAGAAGCATTCATTCTCTTTTTGGACTTTTATAAAGCTTTCGACACCATTGAACATAAGTTTCTTACAGAATGTCTTCAATTGTTTGGCTTTGGAAATCAATTTATAGATACTGTTGACATGTTTTATAAAGGAATTAATAGCTCAGTGATTATTAACCACAACACCTCTAATAGATTTGATATAAATCGAGGTGTTAGGCAACGATGCCCGATTTCACCTTTGTTATTTATCTTAGTTGTTGAATTATTGTCATTAAATATAGTACATGACACAGATTTCAAAGGCATCTCTATATTCAATAGAGAAATAAGAATTTCTCAGCTGGCGGATGATACAACCCTTTTCCTGAAAGACAAAGAACAGTTGGTCAAAGCTATTGATCTAGTTAAACAGTTTTCATCAGCATCAGGCCTGAAACTTCATGGATCTAAATGTGAACTATTGCCCATACACAACTGTGACGATGCTTTCATAGATAATATCCCAGTAAAAACCTCAGTCAAGTATTTGGGCATTCATATAACAAAACATGTAATAGCGAGGCAACACCTGAACTTCTCTGGAAGAATGAAAAAAACTAGAGATATCTTTAACCTTTGGCTTCAGAGAGACGTGACATCATACGTCAGGGTCCTTTTGTCAAAAGCTGAAGGCGTCTCTCATTTTGTTTATCCATCTCTTTCTGTTTGTCAATGATGCCACTGCTGAGGAAATTAACAAGCTTTTTCTGGACTTTGTCTGGAGGAATAAAACACACAAGCTTAAAAATGCAGTTCTATCTAACAGCAGAGCGGAAGGCGGCTTGAAGTGCTTAATCTCATTGATATTATAAATACTTTTAAAATCAATTGGTTAAAAAGATGTTTGACACATCAAAATTCATTGTGGTTCTTCATCCCCAATCATATTTTTGGAAAAATTGGTGGGCTTGCTTTCGTTTTAACCTGCAACTACTCACCTGACAAGCTTCCAGTCACGCTGTCCGAATTTCATCAGCAATCACTTCTTTCTGGGAAAATATGTTTCAATCACAATTTGTCTCCTCACAAAACTCTGTTATGGAATAACGAGTGTATTACTATTAGGAATAAGTCTCTTGTTTATTCCAGATGGTTTGAGAGAAGTATAAATAATATTTTGTCTGTTCTGGATGAACATGGTCTTGTCCTCTCCTGTGACAGTTTTTTATCGCGTCATAATTTTCCTTTACCTTTCAAAGAATACAACTCTGTGATAAGAGCAGTCCCCTCTGGCTCACTTAGTTTAATGAGAAGTCACCGATCTTTCTGTGGAGAAAATAGACCAGAGAGCAAATCTGTTTTACTTTTGAATGGTATCAACATACAAGACAAGAAATGTAACAATAAACATATAAGGAGAGTTTTTCAAGATAAAAAGAGGTTTTCTCCACGAGGAAAATGTTACTGGTGCTCTCATTTAGAGGACATAGACTGGGAAAGCCTGGCTTTACCTCACAAATACTGTATTCATAACAAAGGAAAAGAAACTCATTTCAAAATTCTTCACAAAATATATCCTGTCAACTCCTTCATTTCAAAATTCTTCACAAAATATATCCTGTTAACTCAAACTGATGAAACTTTAAACCATCTGTTGTTTGAATGTAATGTCACAATGTAATTTTGGTCGGACTTGTGTTCTTATATCTTCCCCAATGTCGACATGTCATACTGCTTTTCCCTTAAAGATGTTATATGTTATTATGAACATGAGAAGAACAAGTGTCTTCAGTATTTAGTTAATTTTTTCATTTTATTTGGTAAATATTTTATTCATAAGCAAAAATGTTCAGCCTCCAAACCAACCTTTCCTCATTTTTTAATTGAATTCAGTTCACTTTATAAATCCCAGCCTGAGTTAAAAATAAAAAGAATACAACGTTTTTAGACAACTATGAAAAGATATTTGACGTTCTCCCTGGCATTTAATGACATTTATGATAACAGAGATTAGTACATGCATATATGTGTTGACATGACAATATAGTATTTATTTACTTATTTTATTTGTTTAAATGTTATTTTATATGAGATCCTTGCTGTATTTATTTATTCTATTTATTGACCTTTTGAATGTGAAACAGCTCTCATGTGTTGTGTTAGTGTTTGACACTTTGTATGAATTGAATAGTTAAATAAAGAGAAAAGAGTGGGCGGCTGGGCTTCCTGTTTGTGAAGAAGCAGAAGTCCTTTATCAGTCCCGCACACGGAGAAATGTGTGAGTCACAGTAGCTAAAGGACAGTTCAATACAACAATACACAAGAATAATAGTAAAAAATAAACAATATAATGAAAAGGCAGGAAATAGAAAAAGAGTTGTATATACATAACATGTACAGATATAAACAGTGTAATCACAGACGGTGCGGACAGGGTATTGTTATTAATAAATATGAGTAAATCAAAGTGAGTGCAAACCAAAATGAGAACTGAGTTATACATTCATATTACAGTCATCTAATACTGCACAACTAAGGCAAACACACACAGCCTGATGTGTACTGGTGTTGAGCCTACGTGCAGGAATGTGTGTGTCAGTTGTATCCAGGTGTGTCAGGAGAGGCAGCTGCTCAACCAGCAGTGTAGCAGCATCAGGACCAGCTGTGTGACTCGACTCCAGGTTTCCTCCTGGTGGTGGATTTCTGCATCACACACCTGTCCACAACTCCAGAGTCACATACTTTGTGCACAGTTTTGGCCCCTTAAATGTTTTATTATACATTTCTGCCCAAATCAGATTTGTTGGACGGTTAAGGAGACAAATATAATAATAATGAATGATGACGTCACACGCTGACGGACCGCAGTAACGAATCGACACCTTCTGACCCCATAGATGTGTTTTCCCCAGTCAGAGATAGTGTGAGTGCGCGAGTGACCTTCCTGTGTGAAGACACGTCTTTATGGTCCCCACAGTCAACACGGCGGATTTAAACCTGACGCACAGTTGATAACTTCTGCTACATTGTGTTTGCACCTTCTGAGAGCGTGAAACGTTTCGGCTGTGGCCAGAGAGACGTGTGACCCTGGTCCGGGTCGGCGCGGACCACCTAAACGAGTCAGAACCAAAGCAGGACAGCAACATAATGTGGGACTGCAACATGCTGACGAGGGGAAGAGTGGGATGGCAGCAGGCGGGCAAAGTGTACACAAATGTCTTAACACAGTTGATCGGTACCGAGATCCAAAATTGCTGCTCGGTGGCACCGATCCCTGTCAAATATGCACCAGTGGAGCGAGATGTGACGTGGAACAAGCTTCTCTGGTCAAACGGACTGAAATGAACCTGGATGTGATTTCTGTTGAAGCTCACAGGGAGAATGAACGTGGCTGGAAGAAGAAGTGGCCGGAAGTCATTCTCAGCCAGACTCTGTTTCTGCTGAGGTGGAAGAAATAACGTGTGGTCGTATCTTGAAGGCCAAAGTGCAACATGAACATGTGGAAATGATTTCTGTGAATGTTCATGCTCCAGTTTTGAGCACTGAAAGATTGTTTTGTGTTTTTGATGTTTTGTGTGATGTCATTGAAAAGAGTTCAGATGATGTTTTGCTTCTGGGAGGAGGTTTGAACTCAGAGATGCTGAGTGAGACAGAAATCACCTGGAGCCTCATCAGGCCTCACCTGTCGGACTCGGACAGCTGATTGAGACGTGAGTTAAAGGACGTGTGGAGGTTTGAACAGGACGACAGGTCGTCACTCAGAGACAATCTGATGTCACTGGACACACGTGATCGCTTTCACTCTTTTAAGCATCATTTGAGTATTTTTAAAGGATGTCAGATATTTCCCCTGTCTGTCTGTCTGCCTGTCTGTCTGTCTGTCTGTCTGCCTGACTGTCTGTCTGTCTGTCTGTCTGTCTGTCTGTCTGTCTGCCTGTCTGTCTGTCTGTCTGTCTGCCTGCCTGTCTGCCTGTCTGTCTGTCTCTCTGTCTGTCTGTCTGTCTGTCTGCCTGTCTGTCTGTCTGTCTGTCTGTCTGTCTCTCTGCCTGCCTGCCTGTCTGTCTGTCTGTCTGTCTCTGCCTGCCTGCCTGTCTGTCTCTCTGTCTGTCTGTCTGCCTGTCTGTCTGTCTGTCTCACTCTCTGTCTCTCTGCCTGTCTGTCTGCCTGTCTCTCTGTCTGCCTGCCTGTCTGTCTGTCTGTCTGTCTGCCTGTCTCTCTGTCTGTCTGTCTGACTGTCTGCCTGCCTGTCTCTCTCTCTGCCTGTCTCTCTCTGTGTCTGTCTGTCTCTCTGTCTGTCTGTCTGCCTGCCTGTCTCTCTCTGTGTCTGTCTGTTTCTCTGTCTGTCTGTCTCTCTGCCTGTCTGTCTGTCTGTTTGTCTGTCTGTCTCTCTGTCTGCCTGTCTTTCTGTCTGTCTCTCTGCCTGTCTGCCTGCCTGTCTGTCTGCCTGCCTGTCTCTCTGTCTGCCTGTCTGCCTGCCTGTCTCTCTGTCTGCCTGCCTGTCTCTCTGCCTGTCTGTCTCTCTGTCTGCCTGTCTGTCTCTCTGCCTGTCTGTCTCTCTGTCTGTCTGCCTGCCTGTCTCTCTGTCTGTCTGTCTCTCTGTCTGCCTGTCTGTCTCTCTGCCTGCCTGCCTGTCTGTCTGTCTGTCTGTCTGTCTGTCTGTCTGTCTGCCTGTCTGTCTCTCTGTCTCTCTCTCTGTCTGTCTGTCTGTCTGCCTGTCTGTCTGCCTGTCTCTCTCTCTGTCTGTCTGTCTCTCTGTCTGCCTGTCTCTCTGCCTGCCTGTCTGTCTGCCTGTCTGTCTGCCTGTCTCTCTGCCTGCCTGTCTGTCTGTCTGTCTCTCTGTCTGTCTCTCTCTCTGCCTGCCTGTCTGTCTGCCTGTCTCTCTGCCTGCCTGTCTGTCTCTCTGTCTGCCTGTCTCTCTGCCTGCCTGTCTGTCTGCCTGTCTGTCTCTCTGCCTGCCTGTCTGTCTCTCTCTCTGCCTGTCTGCCTGCCTGTCTCTCTGTCTGCCTGCCTGTCTCTCTGCCTGCCTGTCTCTCTGTCTGCCTGTCTGTCTCTCTGCCTGTCTGTCTCTCTGTCTGTCTGCCTGCCTGTCTCTCTGTCTGTCTGTCTCTCTGTCTGCCTGTCTGTCTCTCTGCCTGCCTGCCTGTCTGCCTCTCTGTCTGTCTGCCTGTCTGTCTGTCTCTCTGTCTGTCTGTCTGCCTGTCTGTCTCTCTGCCTGTCTCTCTGCCTGTCTGTCTCTCTGTCTGTCTCTCTGTCTGACTGTCTCTCTGTCTGCCTGTCTCTCTGCCTGCCTGTCTCTCTGCCTGCCTGTCTGTCTGTCTGTCTGTCTCTCTGTCTGTCTGTCTGTCTCTCTGCCTGCCTGTCTGTCTGTCTGTCTCTCTGTCTGCCTGTCTCTCTGTCTTTCTCTCTGCCTGCCTGTCTGTCTGCCTGTCTCTCTGCCTGCCTGTCTGTCTGTCTGTCTGTCTGTCTGTCTGTCTGTCTCTCTGCCTGCCTGTCTGTCTCTCTGTCTCTCTCTCTGCCTGTCTCTCTGCCTGTCTGCCTGTCTGCCTGCCTGCCTGTCTGTCTCTCTCTCTGTCTCTCTGCCTGTCTGCCTGTCTGTCTGTCTCTCTGCCTGTCTCTCTGCCTGCCTGCCTGTCTCTCTGCCTGTCTCTCTGTCTCTCTGTCTGCCTGTCTCTCTCTCTGTCTCTCTGTCTGCCTGCCTGTCTGTCTGTCTCTCTGCCTGTCTGTCTGCCTGTCTGTCTGCCTGAACATGGACATACACACTCAGTCACAACCATTTATTGACAGTCTGACATTAAGGAGCCGCTGCTCCTGACGTCACACACCAGGTGTCTCCACTAATCTCACCTCAGTATTTTTAGTTACAAAAGTACAAAACAAAAGAAAACAATAATAAATGAAGAAAATAAATAAATAAATAGAAAAAGGAGGACATCAAAACAGTCCCTCAATATCTTTCCCACCCCCCATTCCCTTACATAAACCAAACCCATCCCCATCTTCAGTCCCAACAGGACGACACTTCCTACTTCTGGTACCTTCTCTTGATCAAGAGGTCGTTCACTTCAACAGTATGAAACATACACCACTCCTTCAAAAACGGCATCTGATCACCAAAAAGCATTATCAGTCTGAACATTGAACTGAGATATGCAGGTAAACAGGCCATCAATAAGTTTTCCTCAATTTTAACCACAAATAAGGAAACCGTCCTGCTTCATAAACTCTACAGCAGGAAGGAATACGGTGCAGAGAGAAAACAAAAGGAGGTGGTTAGGACAGAGGAAAGAGAAGTAAATCCATGAAGAAGTACAATAAAACGAAGAGCCTAATAAGGGATGTCTGATATTAGATAAACAGAAGTGCAGCAGGTCTTCGGGGCGGTCTTGGAGGGAGTTGTTCTGGGCCTGCAGCAACTTCACTGTTTTCTCGGTGCTTGTTCACAGTTTCCCAGCCAGGGACTCTGCAGCAGCCAGGCGGCTGTTGGAGTCATTCACAGTTTGGTGGATGCGTCCACTGAGCTCTGTAACGGTTTGATCACGTCCAGGGTTAATGCAGACGTGTCTTTCCGAAGCGAGGCTCGTTGGTTCTCCGGTTCCGAAACCAGCTGGCTCCTTGACAGAGTGTCCGGGGATCATCGGCGGGACCAGGTGAGTTGTTCCGACACACACGTGGTGTTTCCAGGGCTGTAGTGACACTTCCACTGAGACCTCTTTCACGCGGCTCTCTCCTACATCGTCACCTGGTTAATGGCAGGTTAGTTTTTATCCCATGAATGCACCACAACATGGCATCATGGACATGACAAGTTCAAGTACCTGTCGTACTGTTGCCCGTGAGTATAAGTTGCCCACTGCAGAGCTGCCACCTCCTGTGAACATGTGAATGAATGCTCATTTGGGCCTGTTGATACTCTGATGCTGTCTGGCCTGCGCTGCCTTCACTGTAGGACACACGTGTGTTTTGCAGCAGCAGACGGGACGAAACATCTCCTTTTGATGGTGAAGGTTGCTGACACCTGCCCTGACGTCTGGTGAGGAGTCATCCTCTCCCTTCTGATCTTCATCTCTGCACTTTGAGCAGTGTGAGATACATGTCTGGGCTTTGCTCTGAACCACGATCCACGGTCGATACAGGTGTTTGTATCACAGGTTGATCCGGGCGTCTCACGCTCTGCCACAGCTGAGCGACCTCCCGCTGAGTTCGGGCTCGGTGTCGACAGACTCTGCAGACTGTTCCGCCCACGAGCTGTATGTCAGGACAGACATCCGCGACACAGACATCAGACCGACAACATGCACTTTTGGACCATTTATTGACAGTCTGACATGAAGGAGCCGCTGCTCCTGACGTCACACACCAGGTGTCTCCCCTAATCTCACCTGAGTATTTTTATAATGTTTTTATGTGTTTACAGCTGCCAACGTGTGTAACGCTGCTACTGTGATGATACATGACGGTTAAATATTGAGTCTGTGTCTCTAATAACCACATCCTGACGTGTAAATGTGACGTCTGTCTACCGCACTGTCCACTTAAATATGGACAACTGACTGCATCATATATTCATCACAATCAGAAACACTTCATTAATCCCCGACGGGAAACTGCTTTGTGTTACAGCTGCTCCCAATCAAAGTCAAGAATATGCAGAAAAACAGTAATAATAACAATTGTAGTAATAATAATAATAATAATAATGATAATAATAATAATGATAATACAAACTATATATATAGTGCATATTGATAAAAGTAGCCTACTGCAACTTTACTTTTTTTTACCATGTAATGTTATTTTATACAATATCATATTTTATAATGTTGTCATGGAGTTTATCACTTCACTGCTAAAAGAGAAGAAAGCACATTCACTGCCAGTTGCAGTTTCTTATCTTGATTTGTGGACTTTTTAATTATTTGTCTCCATGATTGTTAATTTTATTACTGAGATGATCAGAAATCACTGTGTAAAAACCACGTTGGTGCTTTTTATTCCAACAGACGTCACATTTACGTGTCAGGATCTGGTTATTATAGACACAGATTGAATATTTAACCGTCATGTATCATCACAGTAGCAGCGTCACACAGCAGCAGAGCGAGCCAGAGAGAATAAATCCAGTTTAAAAGGCTCCAGGTGTGTTTGTGCGGATATCGCGTGGCTGCACCACCACGGAAAGGACACTGCTGTGTTACTATTGGTCCAGGCTCACACACAAAGAGACAGAAGGAAAGAAAGAAGAGGCTCAGAGAGGAACACATGTCAAAGTAGCTTGTAGGAGGAGACTGTGAGACCCGGCTGAGGTGCATGAATACAGAAGTGAGGCTCGTCCTGCTGCCAGAACATTAACGGGTCCACTGAGCAGTAAACCCAGACCACAGACTGCATTTAGTGTGTCTGCAACTAAACAGGAGGATTCAGGGTCTAATCAGTGTGTAGATGACAGAAGCTGCAGCTGCTGGGTGATGAAGCTGACTCTGGTCATGTTCCTGTGTTTTTATCATTCACTGAAACCATCGGCGCTGAGTGAGTTTCATTGTTGTCTGATTCATCTTCTCTGTCACTTTGCTTCTGAATGACGCCTGTTTACTGTGACTGAAGGAGGCTCTGTGCATTAACACTGTGCAGCCTGTCAGCACTTCACTGTTGCTGACTTTATCTAAGTTGCTCTCAGTGAACACAGAGAATCTACAGTTTCCCGGTCTCATGCTGTCACACCTTGTTGTAAACCAGCCGTGTGTGTAATGTGGATGTACTGTGCTGAGGACTTGAAGACTCCAGGACCAACTGCTGCCAGCTCGAAGACAGGGAGTCCAGTATCGACGCCATTAGTCACGCAGCAACGTTACAGTCCTGTTATCTGACAGCACCCGGGGCATCTCCTCTGTCAGGACACCTCCACTGTCAGGACACCTCCACTGTCAGGACACCTCCTCTGTCAGGACACCTCCTCTGTCAGGACACCTCCACTGTCAGGACACCTCCTCTGTCAGGACACCTCCACTGTCAGGACACCTCCTCTGTCAGGACACCTCCACTGTCAGGACACCTCCTCTGTCAGGACACTTCCTCTGTCAGGACACCTCCTCTGTCAGGACACCTCCACTGTCAGGACACTTCCTCTGTCAGGACACCTCCTCTGTCAGGACACCTCCACTGTCAGGACACCTCCTCTGTCAGGACACCTCCACTGTCAGGACACCTCCACTGTCAGGACACCTCCTCTGTCAGGACACCTCCTCTGTCAGGACACCTCCTCTGTCAGGACAACTCCTCTGTCAGGACGGGAAGTGAGGACATTTAAATCTGGATGTCACCTGCCTTTTCATTCAGAGAGACCAGCGAGTGAGCCTGTGTTCTGAGTAGCGGTGAGTAGCTGATTTTTATTATCCACAGAAAGTAAATGCATGGTTTCTTGTGTTCTTCGTCAACATAGGTGCCGTAAAATAATAACGTTATAGAAGTTATTAATGATGCAAAGGACCGGATGTTACATGTGGGCTTGGGTTGTTGTTTTGAAGCAAAGTTAGATAACGTCAAAGTTGACTTTCACCAGTGGAGGTTAGCATCAACAGCGTCAGTTATCAGGGATTATTAACTGTATAGTGCAAAACCTAAAGTAACTGTTCGCATTTGTTTGTATGTAACGTTATAAAACATTTTTGTAAACTCTCCTTGCATCAGCTGGGCGTCGTCACAAAGCTGAAAACGTGTCTTTCTGAACCCACAGACGTGATATGTGAGACAGCCGAGCTGCCAACACGATGCAACACACCACCATGTTTTGCCAGAGGTCGACTAGCTAATTAGTGATGTCACCTGTTTAAGTGCACGAGTGGAATCAAAATGTGGCACATTTGTACTTTTTTATTTGTCCACCTCTGTTGTAAACTACAGTATGTAAACAAAACGAATAGTAAGTGAAATTACTGAGAAGTAGCTTCTGCACCATCACTACTTTTATTTTTGATACTGAGGAAGGAAATACACATTTAGAGCGACGTCTGAGAAGAGAAGGGCCTCTGACCTCCAGACTGACTGATGGGATCTTTTCTCTTTCTTTTTGGAGCTTGTGTTTTGAATATTACACCTGATCCTTTTGCTTATCTGTATATTTTCAGGAAGCAGAGCAGCAGGCTGAGGTCTCAGTCAGACCTAAGCTTTTTCACAGCATCTATTGCTCAGACACTGTTGGTGCAGCAGCTGTGGTGCAGACATCTTTCTTTCTGTCTTTTCCATAGGACTCGGTTGAAGATCTCATTCTTCACGATTGCAGACGTGCAGCAGAGCGGGTTGAGGCCAACAGACAACTGTTGTCTGCCAAAGTGGACCTGCCTGATGTTCTGTGCTTGGGGAGGAGAAACAGGCTGAGGGTGTGGAGAGAAGAGGATGAGCATGAAAAGGAAACAATCCTGGAGCCCTTCAAGTTCACGTTTTACAACACTGAGGACATGTGGAAATTCTGCGGAGAAATAATGGACAGAAGAAATGATTTGGCCTGTTGTGAATGTCACACAGATGAGTGAGTTTGTGTTCAAGAATAAAGGGCTACAGAACATTTATTCATGTTGTGACTTGGTGTGTTTTTTATGTTTTTCTCATTGATCCCTGAATAATTCACTTGGATTTTACTGTAGATATCAAGAGTAAGTGTAGTATTCAGTGGTACTTGGGTGTTCCAGCAGCACAAGAACATAATTAGCATAGACATGAGACCAAACATGAAATTTATGGTGGTTAAGAATAAAAATACAGAATAATACAACAGAAAAAAAAATTGAAACAATATATAGAAAAAGAGCAGTGCAATAAAGTGAAATGACAATGAAAAGGCAGTGAACTACTGTATATACTGTGTAGTACACAATAAAATGTATCGGCCAATGACATCTTATGAGATGTTGGCTTAAGAATATGAGTAATAACTTAAAAGACAATTTGTGCACTGAGCAATGTTCTTCCTGCCCTCCATTGTTTTCATTGATCAACTATTTGACCTTCTCTTTTCAAGGTCCTCAGCTTTGTGGTCGGCTGCAAATAGACTGTTGAGCCCGACTCATATCACCACCGTTTGTTTTTCCTAATGACTAAGTTGTAAAATGAGCAGTGCAGTGTATTAGTCGGGCTTTTTGTCCGAGATTTGGACAGAATAAATCAAAATGCCCACGTTGGGGCTCGTGCGCAACATACAAGGAAAACACAGACCAAAAACGACAAACAAAAAAGTTTCTATATAAATACGATACAACGATTTATACTATAGACAAGGAATTAATAGATTTTACGTCATATTGTTTACTAATTAATGCATTTGTGAGGAAAACGATTCAACCGGAAGTGCATTCGCGATTTTATTTTGAAATGTATCCCGTGCATTTCCTGTCCTGACAGTGGAGCTCGTGCAGAGTCCAGAGAGGCAGCTGGCAGCCTGATCTGTCCAACCACATGTACAAGACCCCAGCTGAGGTTTGTTGTCAGCAAACTGTCGCAGTATTTTTCTGAGCCAACAGAAGAGCAGTGGACTTCTGTGAAACATCTGCTCAGATATCTGAAAGGCTCAGTTGAATTGTGTTACAGGAAATGTGACGATGAGAAACTTGGGCTACGAGCACAGTGACGCAGACTGGGCTGCTGATGTAACTGACAGTTACTACTCAAATGTGCCACCAGAGGGAGAATCACTTTCCCTGCAGTTGCAACACGTGTAATATAAGTTAATCAATATAGAGTTTATTATTTCATGTTGATAGTGTTTGTGTGGCTGTGGTGGTTTAGTTAGTCTTTGACCTTTTAGATTTCAGCTCTTATAAAAGAAACCCTCTTTGTTTTCACTCAGGAACGCAGGAGTTTTACCTGTTTGGGTCATTGATTAATATTAAAATGTCAGTCAGCCACAGGCCCAGATGTTGTATGGTAGTAACACATCTGTATGTATTGTCTGTACATTTATATCTACATGTTGCTGTAAAAAAAAGCCTATTTGTTGAATTTCCTCTGTGGATTTCCAGAGTTTGTGACAGAGAGTGATTTCTAACTGAGGTGTGTTGTTTTTCCTTCAGAGAGCTGCAGATTCAAGATAAGGAGGGTGTGACTGCTATCAGACACACACACACACACACACACACACACACACACACACACACACAGGGAGGAACCCTGAAAGTGAAAGTGTTCAGTCAGACTCCATTTTCAGACGAAGAGCAGAAGGAGAGCAGCTGGAGTCTGAGGCAGGGTGAGTGTTAACAACACATTGTGATTATTTACTGTGACTTTACTTACTGTGAGTCAGTTTTCTCCCTGTGGACTGTGGAGGAAAGAAATGTTGGAGTCAACTCAACACTTTGATTCATCTGTGGACACAAAGTCCTGATTGGCTGAATAATCCTCTTTAAACCTACAGTAACCCAAGAAAACAAGCACAGGTGTGAAGAAAAGTGACCAGGTGGACTTCTGGCTGCTTTTATTATACTGTATAATGTGTGTGTGAAGGGGAGAGAGAGTGTGTGTTACTTCCTGCTCTCTCGGTCTTGTGCGACTCTTGAACAAACTTGTTTCCTGATTCTTGTGTCCTGAGCTCACAGCTACTGTTTCACCTCTCAGACTGACTTCAGAGCAGAAGATGAGTGTTTGTGTGAAGGAGGAGGAGGACAGAGCAGAGTCTCCAGTATCCAGCTGTCTGTCTATGAAGAGTGACCGGTCCAAAGATCTTCCTCTAAACTTCAGTAATGAACCTGGACCATCAGACTCAGAGTAAGACACCTGATACTAACTCATTTATGTGACTTTTTTCAGTTCCCTCTCTCACTGCTGTGCTTTGTTCTGTTGATTTTGTATTTTTATATTCAAAATTCATGTGAAATGTATTTTCTACCTAAATCTAACAGACTTTTCACGGCTCATGTTCCTCTTACTATCTGTGGCAGCTGTCAGTCTCCTAAAAAGCTGTAATCTGATCTAAGAGGACAAACAGAAACTTTGAAAGCTCCTTTTCATCAACAGTAGCAGTAGTTTGTGTATTTAGAGCTTCTTAAATGACTTTGTCATCAGAGAATTTCTCAAAGATTCATGAGATATCAACACAAACATGTTGGTGTTTGCAGAGTTCAGTCCAACAGACAGAGAGCAGAGTCTCCAGTATCCAGCTGTCTGTCTATGAAGAGTGACCGGTCCAAAGATCTTCCTATAGACTTCAGTAATGAACCTGGACCATCAGACTCAGAGTAAGACACCTGATACTAACTCATTTATGGGACTTTTTTCAGTTCCCTCTCTCACTAACGTGTTTTGTTCATGTTGTGTTTGTATATTTCAACAACAATGTATTTGCTAACTAACTTTAACAAACCTTTTGGGACTCATGACAGAGAGATCATTCGTCCCATCGTCCTCTTAGTGCTGTCAGTCACGTAAAAAGCTGTAATCTGATTAAAGAGGACAAATAGAAATTGTTAAACTTCTTATTTATGGACAGGAGGAGTTTGCTCCCTCTATGAATTTGTAATTAGACTTTTTTTAAAAAGTAATCTCATAGTTAAAGTCACGTCACAGTTAAAGTCACGTCATAGTTAAAGTCACGTCATCGTGGTCGAGCTCAGTTATTGAGAACACTTTTAACTCCAGGTTCAAACTGACTAAACAGAAGAGTTGAAATAACACAAGCAGCCATTTTTATTCCAGACTGAAGCTGAATTCATCAGAAAAGTAAAGACAGTTTTACTGTCCTCTGTCAGCTGATCTGAGCTTCAACAGTGTCGACCAAATCTTGATATTTTTAGAAACAATCAACAAATGGTTTCAGTCCTAAAGAAATGTCTTCACAGAGAGAAGAAGAGGAGGCATGTTTCTGTGGAGGAGCAGCCGTCCTGCTGTGTTTCCTGTCAGGACGTCCTGAAGGATCCAGTCTCTGCCAGCTGTGGACACTGGTTCTGCAGACAGTGCATCACATCATACTGGGACCAGTCTGCTTCACCAGGACACTCCTCCTGTCCCCAGTGTGGAGAAAGTAAGACTATATATCTGTCTGCTGATGTCTTCATGTCTGAACACACTACTTGTTGTTTTAATACATTTGTTATGTCTCACATTAACCAATCAGAGAGCTGCTTGTTCTCTGTATGCAGAGATGGAGATGGAGAAGTGTCAGACAGCAGCTTGAGACAAAACAGCACTTTAAACAACAGTCCACATTAGCTTTCCTGCTAACATCTCCTCCTCCTCTAACTTACAAACACACACCTCGTCCTGCAGATCCACTTGTTGAACAAGCCACCGAACAAACATCCAGTGAGGAAAAGTGCACTGCTAACATCTATTTTCAGGCTGCAGCAGATGCTAATTAGCTGCTCAGTGTCAGCACATTAAACAGCTTAAAATGTAACCTGCTTCATTACAATACGTTCATTTAGCTGACGTTTTTATCCAAAGAGACTGAAAATAACTGACTGAACCATGTGGATACAACATGAGTAGATCACATTCATCAATTATGCTGAAATGGTTCAAGAGCTACAACTAGAAGCAATAAGATATCAAGAGAGAGATTGTTTTTATGGACCAAGGTGCCGTCTGAACAGGAGAGTTTCAGTCTAACAGGAGAGTTTCAGTCTAACAGGAGAGTTTTCAGTCTGAACAGGAGAGTTTTCAGTCTAACAGGAGAGTTTTCAGTCTGAACAGGAGAGTTTCAGTCTGAACAGGAGAGTTTTCAGTCTGAACAGGAGAGTTTTCAGTCTGAACAGGAGAGTTTCAGTCTGAACAGGAGAGTTTCTTCTGTTCTGATGTCACTGGGGAGTTTGTGTCACTATTGTGGATCCAGGACATCAGACAGTCTGGATCTAGTTGAGCAGTAGCTGGTCCTCCCTTGTAGTGAGGGAATAACAAGCAGTCAGCAGCAGCAGAGTGTAGTGGACGGGCTGAGGTGCAGGTGGTGGTCATTTACAGGGGCCAACCTGAGATGTTGTCCCTCAAGCAAAGGAGTTGAGTTCAAGAAACAGTGCTGTGCATAGACGTGAGCCCAACTAAATCTAGTTGGTACCGCCCCACCTCCGGCACCAGCACCTGTTCCTTCCCCCATGAGAGGAGACAGTCCCTGTCCTGAGGACCAGTCTGGGATGCCAGGAATCAGCACACCTGCCTTCTTTTGCATGAGACTGGCACACACCCGACCCCAATGCCCGTCCCTGCTGGTAGTCAGCCCACAGGGTGGCGTCTCCATGTAGTCAAAGGCCAGACACCAGATATTCACCAGCGACCTCCACTCCCAGGTTGAGCTCCAGAAAGGTGCCCTGATGTCTCTTTCCTGGTTCAGGAGCTGCAGCACCTTTGTGGCTGATTCATAAAGGCTCTTTGAATCACTGTCAGTCCGGCTCCTCCTCTGGGGCTGATTAGCTTTGCGAGACCCTGCCAGGGGCTAATGCCCCCGACAACAGAGCTCCGAGGATCACAGGGACACACAAACCTCTCCACGACGTTAAGGTGGAGAGAAAGACAAAGAAAACAACAAACATGTTCTTATACTGATGGTTTTAACTTGTAATGAAAAGACCATTGACTGCTGATTGTCACATTGTATTTTTTGTCTCCCACTTTTGTCTCTTTTTTCAGTGAATGTTGGTCTGCAGGAGGTTTTCCATGAACATAAGAACAGTCTGAGGAGGAGATGTGAACGTGTGACTGAAGGAAGTGATGAAACAGGAAGTGGAACCCTCCTCAACAAGATCTACACTGAGCTCTACATCACAGAGGGACAGAGTGAAGAGGTTAATACCCAACATGAGGTGAGGCAGCTGGAGACAGTTTCCAAGAAGAAGACCTTCAGTGAAACTCCAATCAGGTGCTACGACATCTTTAAAGCCTCACCTGACCAACAGAGACCCATCAGAGTGGTTCTGACCAACGGCGTCGCTGGCGTTGGAAAAACCTTCTCAGTGCTGAAGTTCACTCTGGACTGGGCAGAGGGCTCCGAAAACCAAGATGTCAGTCTGCTGGTTGTGCTCTCGTTCAGGGAGCTGAACCTGATCAGGGATCAGCAGTACAGTCTTCTCAGGCTGCTCCATGTTTTCCATCCAACATTACAGAAGGTGACAGCAGAGAAGCTCGCTGTCTGTAAACTTCTGTTCATCTTTGACGGCCTGGATGAAAGCAGACTTTCACTGGATTTCAAGAACCATGAGGTCGTGTCTGATGTCACACAGGAGTCATCAGTCAGCGCGCTGCTGACAAACCTCATCGAGGGGAAGCTGCTTCCCTCGGCTCTCGTCTGGATAACTTCCCGACCTGCAGCAGCCAATCAGATCCCTCCTTCACGTGTCGACAGGGTAACAGAAGTACGAGGCTTCACTGACGCCCAGAAGGAGGAGTACTTCAGGAGGAGGTTCAGTGATGAAGATCTGTCCAGCAGAGTCATCTCACACATCAAGACCTCCAGGAGCCTCCACATCATGTGTCTGATCCCAGTCTTCTGCTGGATCACTGCTACAGTTCTGGACCACATGTTGACTACAGGCCAGAGAGGAGAGCTGCCCAAGACCCTGACTGACATGTACTCACACTTCCTGCTGGTCCAGACAAAGAGGAAGAAGCAGAAGTACGATGAGGGACGTGAGACGAGTCCACAGGAGCTGACGGAGGCTGACAGGGAAGTTCTTCTGAAGCTGGGGAGGCTGGCGTTTGAACATCTGGAGACAGGAAACATCATGTTCTACCAAGAAGACCTGGAGCGGTGTGGTCTTAATGTCACAGAGGCCTCGGTGTACTCAGGAGTTTGTACAGAGATCTTCAGAAGAGAGAGTGTGATCTTCCAGAAAACAGTCTACTGCTTTGTTCATCTGAGCGTTCAGGAGTTTCTGGCTGCAGTCTACATGTTCCACTGTCACACCAACAGCAACACAGAGGTACTGGAGGACTTCCTGGGAGGACAGAGTCCCTCAACCCTGGAGGACTTCCTGAAGAGAGCCATGGAGAAATCCCTCAAAAGTAAGAATGGTCACCTGGACCTGTTTGTCCGCTTCCTCCATGGACTCTCTCTGAGGTCCAACCAGAGACTCTTAGCAGGTCTGCTGGGTCAGACAGACAACAGGCCAGAAATCATCCAGAGAGCCATCAACAACCTGAAGGAGATGAACAGTGATAAGATCTCTCCTGACAGAAGCATCAACATCTTCCACTGTCTGACGGAGATGAACGACCACTCAGTCCATCAGGAAATCCAAGAGTTCCTGAAGTCAGAGAACAGATCAGAGAAGAAACTCTCTGAGATCCAGTGCTCAGCTCTGGCCTACATGCTGCAGATGTCAGAGGAGGTTCTGGATGAGTTGGACACAGACAAATACAACACATCAGAGGAGGGAGAACAGAGACTGATTCCAGCTGTGAGGAACTGTAGAAAGGCTCGGTAAGTCCAGATGTGATGAACATTAAAAATCCTGGTAAAGCTGAAGCCTTCAGTATTAAAGACAAACACTTTACACACATGCGTTATATAAAACCTCAACACGATACATGTTTTCCTCAACAAGTATGAAACCTGCTGATTGAATCAATGATCATCACCAAGCTCAGAGATGAAATGACATGTAGTCGTCTACTTTCCAAAACATTTCCTTCAGCCAGGTGAACTCCACCTGAGACAAATGATCACCCATCAAATGATAATAACTCAATCTTTAGCACTAATTATACTATTGATGCAGTAGAAGAGGCTGAATTAATTTAATGGGAGGTGAAAAGCAGACGGAGCGACAGAATAAAATGCATCAAAGAACAAAATCCACACAAACACATAACTGAGGTAAACACATACGAGTGCAGTTACAACCTACAGTGAATTTACATGAAGCTTCATGAATATAAATCAACTCAAATCTGACACGTTTACATTACAGTCATTTGGACACTTTGTCCTGAACATCAGTTTGGTTCATGTTGCTCAAGGACACTCAGGAGGTTCATTTATTGATTTATTTTCTTGATATAAGACTTTTAAAAGCAGTGACAAAGTGCTGTACACACATTAAACAGCAACACAACGAAAGAGTCACAAGAAAAAGCAAGTTTTACCCGACAATTACAAATATAAATATAAAGAGCACAGAATGAATCAAACAAACCAAAATCAAACATGAAGATAAAAACATCCACATCAGGGTTAAAAGCAGCTTTATTCAAGTGTGTTTTGGGGGCTGATATAAAACGGGGCAGCGATTCAGCCCCTCTGATCTCCTCAGGCAGGGAAAGTCTGGGGCCTCGTGGGCAGAAGGAGCTCAAGTTTCAAACTACAAACCTTGTGATCAATGACTGACCAGCTCAGGCCGACCAACTGACCCCCTGTGCTTTGTGATGCAACATGTATGAATCTGTTTTCACAATAAAGTCTCACATTTTATTGTTTTAATGTTCTTTTATCTGTAATCACAGATTTACTGACTGTGGACTCTCAGAGAGTCACTGTGAAGTCGTGGCCTCAGCTCTGAAGTCCAACCCCTCCCATCTGACAGAACTGGACCTGACTTACAACCTGCTGCAGGGTTCAGGAGAGAAGCTTCTCTGTGCTGGACTGGAGAGTCCAAACTGTCGACTGGAGGTTCTGAGGTCAGTTCATGTGTTTCTGCGTAGATCTATAACATTTAAATCAGAACAGAAGTTTTACATTTCCTTCAGTTCACTTGTTTTCTGGGTTTGTCTGAGCTCAAATCACAACAACTCAGTTTAAAGTTTGACTGCAGATTATATATTTATATCACACACACACACACACACACACACACACACACACACACACACACACACAGATACACAGATTTAAATCTCTGAAAAGAAAGTGTTGAATGTTTGAAAAAAGGAGGTTGAATGATGTTTAAGTCACGTTGGACAGAAGACACCTCCTCATGTATTTATGTGCTCTTCATTGGATAACAGTGTCTCTTTATTTCAATGTTAAAGGATTATTACGTACCTTCTTCATGTATTCTTACTGTAGTTAAGTGCACTTAAAATGAGTCACATGACAACTGTGTCCCAATGAATTCACACACTCACACACACACACACACACACACACACACACACACACACACACACAAGCTGGCAACCAGGGAGCACAACACAGAGAAATAAGACAAACGTCACGTTGCAGGCCTGGTTGAAGCTGGGGAGCGTGGCGGCCAGATACAGTTGAAGCCGGTTCACTTTGACCGAGCAGAAACAACAGGTGAGTTCTCACCGTAGCAGAGCTCAAGTCACAAGAGTCCCAGTAGTGCAGCTCCAAGCTGAAGGGGATACGCGGCGGCTGATGGCAAGCTGACTGTGGAGGACCCTCGGCCGACTGTGGCCGGTTGCAGACGTGGAAAAATCGTCGGAAACGAGACTGAAAATTCAACTATCTTAATAACAGGAGCTTTAAATAGCAGAATCAAATGTTCCATCAGTTTCTGTGGGTTTTTATTTGGCTGCACAACATGAGTTTGTACAGATGGAGCCTCTGGTGGAGCTGCAGAGTTTAAGAGGTGACATCACTACGTCTTTATTGAAGCAGCAGCACGTTGTCATTAATATTAATGAGAGCTCTGTTTCACTTTGTGTGTTTGACAGTGTTGAACCTGCATCCTGTTGGGTTCAGGTGTTTGGAGCTTCATTTTCTAAACGTCTACATCCTGAACCTTCTTCAGCTCTGAACAGATTATTAAACACTGAATGATTTCAAGCAGGAACATTAAAGTCTTTTAAACTGACATCATTTATTCTTTATTCAGATTGGAGAGATGCAGTTTGTCAGAGATCAGCTGTGCTTCTCTGGCCTCAGCTCTGAAGTCCAACCCCTCCCATCTGAGAGAGCTGGAGCTGAGTGAAAACAAGCTGCAGGATTCAGGAGTGAAGCTTCTCTCTGCTGGACTGGAGAGTCCAAACTGTCGACTGGAGACTCTGGGGTCAGACACCATCTTTTACTTCTGTGCTCAGATTAATATGATGTGAAAGTTGTGTTGACACTAAACTGCAGACATCAGCTGATATTATACTGATCCACACTGAGTATCTTAATGCTGAAGTCTGTTTTCTTCTTCTGTGGTTTAGTCCATTGACTGTGGCAGAGCAATGTTGAGCTGCACATTTAAAACCTTCATATAACAACATGAATAATTCACTCTGAACATCCTCAACTATTGATTTTCATCTCAGATTACAAATCATGTTTTTTAAATGTTTTTTTAAAGTGATGAGAAAAATACATACTACAATGAAAAGTTAAATAATCTCTATTTTAACTATCAGACAATAACAAATATATTCAGAATCGTCTTTTTACTACATTTTAATGAAGCTTTGTGACGTTTATACTGACTGAATATTTAAATTGTGAAGTTTCATCATTTATTCTTTATTCAGATTGAGTTTCTGCAGTTTGTCAGAGATCAGCTGTGCTTCTCTGGCCTCAGCTCTGAAGTCCAACCCCTCCCATCTGAGACAGCTGGAGCTGAGTGTCAACAAGCTGCAGGATTCAGGAGTGAAGCTTCTCTCTGCTGGACTGGAGAGTCCAAACTGTCGACTGGAGGCTCTGAGGTCAGTTCATGTGTTTCTGTGTTTCTATAAAATGTCATTAATTTACATGTTTTGCTCTCTCTCTCTCTCTCTCTTGCTCGACCACACACTCTCCACACACAGCACACGTGTGGTTGTTTATCTCAACAAGGAAACTAGCTTTACTTGAGAAAGGCTGCAGGCAGCGAGACAGAAGACTGCTGAAAGGTAGAAAGTGAAATGTTACTTCAGAGCGTGGAGGACGAGACGACTCTGGCTGTTCCCACTGACCAATCAGTGGTCTGCAGTGTGTTAGCTCCACCTTTTAGCGTGGGATCAGTGCATCAGTGAAGCTAAACGTGTTCATAGCTGTTTCAGACAGCCAAAGGTGGAGCCAAGAGCTGCTGGAGGCTCAACAATGGGTTAAATATGGAGGTAACTTCTCACATGTTCTCTCCTGGAAGACATTGGTAGTGTTTCACTCAGTTCATATTTCAAAGTGACAGAAATAGTTGTGTAACAAATGAAAAAGAGCTGAGAGAGAAGTTGAAACCTGGGCTCTGTCTCACCTGCACTCAGCTCACCAATCACAGAGTGAGGAAGGTGTTAATGTTTGTTTGTCACTTTTGTAAAGTGACAGAAGTTGTTGGACACAGACCCCCTAATCTGACATCAGAAAGGTGTGGCCCCCCGCAGAGATTTAAATCTCTGAAAAGAAAGTGTTGAATCTCTGAAAAAAGGAGGTTGGATGATGTTGAAGTCACGTTGGACAAAAGACACATGAGTGTGATGTGATCTCTGATTCAACACACTGCACGTGTTGAATGTGTGAAACTCTGAAGACAAACTTTAATAACATGAAAATATTACACTGCTGATGAATTATAAGTGCGACACAATTATCTCACACATACTGTTGTTGTTCTCACATGTTTGAATCCATTTGAATATTTACTTTAAACCGGTTAATACTTTGAAAACATTATTCAAACTGTTTAAATCTTAGTTTTCATGTCATCAGCTCTGAAGGGGATTTGACCACATAGATTCTGTCCTGATTCACACTGAGCATCTTGTTCTGCTTCATATTTAAAACATATCTAATATAACATCAAACATTCAGCACTGTTTTATTCTCCATCAACCTCTTCATCATTGATTTGCACTTTTCCTTCTTGCTTCTGAAAGTAAAAACACAAACGTTGTGTTTTCTTCTGTCAGACAACAACAAACGTGTGTTTGTTCCAAACCTTTCTGATGATATGTGACGTCTGTACTGACTGAAACACTTCAGCTCAGGATGACTTTTATCTGAAAGCTCCTGTTGCTGAGAGAGTTGATCTTTGAGTCTCGTTCCCGACCCGTCAAATACTGACGCTTTGGGACGGCGGCCGACCCGACCTACAATCCCAAAGCGTCAGTATTTGACGAGTTGGAACGAGACTGAAAATTCAACTATCTTAATAACAGGAGCTTTAAATAGCAGAATCAAATGTTACATCAGTTTCTGTGGGTTTTTATTTGGCTGCACAACATGAGTTTGTACAGATGGAGCCTCTGGTGGAGCTGCAGAGTTTAAGAGGTGACATCACTACGTCTTTATTGAAGCAGCAGCACGTTGTCATTAATATTAATGAGAGCTCTGTTTCACTTTGTGTGTTTGACAGTGTTGAACCTGCATCCTGTTGGGTTCAGGTGTTTGGAGCTTCATTTTCTAAACGTCTACATCCTGAACCTTCTTCAGCTCTGAACAGATTATTAAACACTGAATGATTTCAAGCAGGAACATTAAAGTCTTTTAAACTGACATCATTTATTCTTTATTCAGGTTGGAGGGCTGCAGTTTGTCAGAGATCAGCTGTGCTTCTCTGGCCTCAGCTCTGAAGTCCAACCCCTCCCATCTGAGAGAACTGGACCTGAGTCACAACAACCTGCAGGATTCAGGAGTGAAGCTTCTCTCTGCTGGACTGGAGAGTCCAAACTGTCGACTGGAGACTCTGAGGTCAGACACCAACTTTTACTTCTGTGCTCAGATTAATATGATGTGAAAGTTGTGTTGACACTAAACTGCAGACATCAGCTGATATTATACTGATCCACACTGAGTATCTTAATGCTGAAGTCTGTTTTCTTCTTCTGTGGTTTAGTCCATTGACTGTGGCAGAGCAATGTTGAGCTGCACATTTAAAACCTTCAGATAACAACATGAATAATTCACTCTGAACATCCTCAACTATTGATTTTCATCTCAGATTACAAATCATGTTTTTGAAATGTTTTTTAAAGTGATGAGAAAAATACATACTACAATGAAAAGTTAAATAATCTCTATTTTAACTATCAGACAATAACAAATATGTTCAGAATCGTCTTTTTACAACATTTTAATGAAGCTTTGTGACGTTTATACTGACTGAATATTTAAATTGTGAAGTTTCATCATTTATTCTTTATTCAGATTGTGGCGCTGCAGTTTGTCAGAGATCAGCTGTGCTTCTCTGGCCTCAGCTCTGAAGTCCAACCCCTCCCATCTGAGAGAGCTGGACCTGAGAGGAAACAACCTGCAGGATTCAGGAGTGAAGCTGCTGTCTGAACTTGTGGAGAGTCCAAACTGTCGACTGGAGACTCTGAGGTCAGTAGAGAGTTGGAGTCAGTCCATGCTGGTTTCAGCAGTATTGTAATAAACACAGTCAGTATCAGAGTAAAGATCCAGCATTTCCTGCTTTCCTCAGTGAAGCTGTGAGAGGAGAACGGTGACAGGCTTCAGGATTGGACAGAAAGAGATAGAGGGGGAACAGTCAGCCAATCAGAGGAGCCAGAAGCTTGTTGTGATCGTGTGTTTGAGTTGAAGTGAAGACGACTGTTGTTGTTGTGTTCATGTGTACAGGAAGTAAAGCTGGATCACAGCTGACAGCATCACAGGATGTGTAGAGACAGTGTCCTCATCCATCAAACTGTTGTAGCATCAAATCTCTGTTCTCTCATTTCAACACTGAACAACTGATCAGTCCATCTTTGTCACAGCTCTCAGGTCTACGGTGGCCCTGAAGGTCAAAACACAACAACATCCCACAAAACATCAAACTGTCACCAGAGACTCTGGTTCTGTCCAATAACAAACAAGAACGCCGTCCCACCTTTTCCATAATCTGAAGTGTGGTTGTGTTTTGACCTTCAGGGCCACCGTACAGATCGCTCTGACTGAAGCCTGCACATCACTGACTCTTATTTCAGAGAACCGCGGTTACATTTAGTAACCATGTGGTCTCCTCACAGACCAGAACCTCTGCTGAAGTCCAGTAACCACAGCTGGTGTTGACTGTTCAGTCTCTGTGTGAACATGTAGGAGCTTTAACATCAAATATTTATCTGTCCGTCTGTCTTTAGTTTTATCCAGATGTTTTTACAACAGACTCCATATTTACATGTTTGTAATATTTAAAGCAGATGAAATGTTCAGGTGTGACTGAGACTCTGGTTTTTAACAGCAGTGAATCATCATCAGAGTGTTTCTGCAGTGATGATGCGTTCAGGGACTCTGAGCAGTTTATTTCACTGTGTGCTTGAGTGAAACCTGCAGAGTAAACACACTTGATGTGTCTGCAGGTCTGTGAGCTTCACTCCAACACGTTAACATGAGCTGAAAGGAAGCTGGCTACGCTACACAGCCGCTCCACTTGTGGTCTGAACAGGACTGAAGTCCTGCTGGTCTTTATATCACTGACTGACAGCTGATGGAGGGAGTCTCTGTAGACACTCATGTATCACTTCTGCTGTCTCTCTGCTTCTCTCATCAGCTGGAGGAGGTGGTGATCTCTGTCAGAGTGAGTGGTGAGAAAGGTGGAGGTGTTGAGAGGATCAGCTGTGTCCTGATGATCCACAGAGGTTGAAGCAGCACCATCAGCTGGTGGGTGGAGAGGCTCTGACTGGGCGGAGAGGAGAGCTTCATCCAGCAGTGACTGACGGACCAATCACAACACGTGGAGATGATGTCAGTGCTGCAGTGTGAACTGCTCTGAGATCAGCTCCACTGTCCAGTCCAGCATCGTCCCTGTTTCCTCTGGATGTTGTAGGGACACATGTCCCTCGCCTCTGCTTTTAATTGAGGCTTTGTCTTCTGAAAGGCAAACACTCCTCTACAGATATGAGCTCTCCTCTTCACCTGGCAGGGAGGACGTTGTTGTCTTTACAATAAAACCGTCGAATAGATGATTCCCAGGAGACCATCTATCCTTATTTACAGCTCTACACACCATTTGTCCTCTTTCCCCCTCAAGACAGAAACACTCCTTTCCTTCAGGTCCATCGAGGTTCATCATCAAATGAATCCACTCTCCAGACATCAGGAGGAACAGACAATCTTGTGTTATAGTTTCATGTCTTTGCAATTGTGTTAGATTAACAAAGTGCTGACAATTGTTCTCTGCTGATCTAATTAAAACACACACACACATTCCCACAGTGAAGGTCTGGTGACGCCCACCTTCTTGGAGTAATCTTGGTTGACAGCTTAATAATTTATAGTTGTGTTGTTCTTATCTTTTGCGCTCCACTGTGAAGTTCTCTACACTTCTCCAGATTTCAACACGGTTCTGAACAGCTATTAAACCAGAACCTCATCTTCTGAATTTTAACAGATTATTAAACAGGCAGAAAAGTTATTCAAACTGATTTTTCTTACACTTCCCTACGATTAAGATTGAGTGAGATGAATGTAATGTGTAAAAACGCCCTGTGGTGAGTCCTGGTGTGATCGGGACAAACTGTTCAATCATGTCGTTAATACGTTTGGATTATTACCAGTGAATGTCTCTGATGTGCCCTGTTTAACAAGTATCAAGCTGGAACTAAAAGAAATATGAGTGGTGACTTCTACTGTATAATCAAGTGTGTTTAGATGTTCTGATCCAGTTTTAATTCCTTTGTGGATGTTAAAGTGGTTTTAATAATGACATATGATTTGGTGTTGGACAAAGTCCACATATGAAGCCGTGGTGACATTCTGGGGAAGGTGAAGCGGTTTAGCAACGTTTCAAACTCTAGTTTAGTTTGAGTCCGTTCCTGTGAAGTTTCCCACTTGTTATCTCCTCTGAGACAAACAGCGGCCGCCCTGCCCCCAGGCCCGCCGCCACTCGAGACTACAAAACAGAGACATCACTTCTCTTCTCTCTCCAAACTCTTCTCTTCTTTAATGTTTCCGCTCTTTACTTTGAGACTCGCTTCAAGACAGCGATCTCTGCACAAAGTGCTCACGTGTTCATTTTTCTCTCTTTTATATTTATGGCTGTATTGATTCATCTCTTAAGTACTTCAACTTACATTAAGTTTCTACCAGAACCAAGTTCTGCTTTAATTAAGAGGAAGTGAACTTAATTGCAGCTTTTAGCTGAACAGAGATTCAGTCACTTTTGTTCCTATTAAAATGACTCTGGTCATATTTAAATGCTGTCACCCAACTAACCCGTGATCTCACCACCTGCACATGTTCATATACCCGCATTACTTTACCGGGTCCACATTTCCACTTACCTGTTGTTGTTCCTTTAAATCGCCATTTCATTCATTTACCCTGAATTATCTAGTTAATAAACATATTTAACCGTATGTCGTCGTCTGTGCAGGTTTGTTTTTAATGTGGAGAACCGATGGAAACTGTGTAGAAGTCACTACTTCAGTTATGAGATTGAATGAATTGATCTGAAATTGATTAGAATTGATACAAATTAACCTGGAATGTGATTAATTTCATCGGGATTATTCAAATGGATGAAACAGCGGAGGTGGTGCCCCATTAACGAGTGTTTTATTAATGGCCAGTGATTAATAAATGACATGTATTATTAGTGTCTCTCCTACAATGTGACAGAGTGTCATCAGTGTCTCTGGACTGCTCTGCTGCATCTGCCAAGCAGCCGTCACGTCAGGAGCAGACACAATAATGAGTTAATTACTCGTTAACAGAGACTTGATGTTCTCTGCAGTCAGGTGGGAAAATATGTGCATATATCAGCGTCGCCTAAAAGGCCAAAATCCAATATTGTTGATCGGTTGTGTAAATCTACAGTCATTTAAAGTGAGCACAGGTTAAACTAGTGTGAACGAGTGTAAAGTCTGTGGCTCTCTGTTTCTCTTTGTGTCTCACCTGCTCACTGTTGAATGACACAACTGTTGTTCATCTTCACTTCATCCTGAATCTTGGAGGTTGATGTCAGAGTGCTGAAGTCTGCACTTTAAGGATCTTTCTCATCACTGCTGGATCATATTTCTGTGTATTGTTCTTTTTTCCTGCCTTTCTTATACCAAGTGTCTCGGTCCTGTGGTTTCTGTGTCATTATGTGTGTTTTATAGGTGTTTTCTGCTCTTGTGTTGTCTTCGGCCCGTTCTCCAGTGTTCTGGTTTCCCTCCTTCAGGTGTTTTTCCGTTCCTTCCCCTCACCTGTCCTTTCCCCGCCTCCCTCCACCTGCAGCTCCTCCCCTCGTTAGTGTGTGTGTGTAGTCTTTGTGCTCCTCTGGTCTTTGTCAGATGGTCCGGATGGTTTCAGTCTTTTGGACCTTGCGGTTCTGCTACAGTATCAATAAATGTCTGTCTTGGTCTTTGGGTCACGGTCCGGTCAGATCCAGGCAGCTCGCCTCTGGAAACAATAATCCAGGCCTGACACAAAGCACCTTCATCATCAGATGCTCTGAAGTGAGAAAGTCTGTGTTGTGGTTCTTATTGAGATGAGATGGAGCAGCCGCTTGATGACTGGAAACAGGCTGATGAATTATCAGCACTTTGTTTTCTATGTTGCCTCATTTATTTGTAATATTAGGGACGTATTTTACAAATAAATCATTAGTTGTATCTCTGCGTGAACCTCTTCAGGGTGTTTCTCTCTAAGTCAGTCAGACTCATTCATGCCTTCACCTGCAGTCCTGACAGTGTTGAGAGAAGCACCCAGAAGTCACAACTGAGCCAAAGGCAAGAAATCATGTTACAATGGGACTTTAGTAAAAGTGGAAGTCACTTATATGAATATCACTTCAGTCAAAGTCTCAAAGTCTCTGATATTAAATGTACTTCACTATCAAAAGTTTAAAATAAATAGATTATAAATATTTCCACATGTTTTTGTTAATCTGCAGATAGAATATATTTTAAAATGTGCAGCTTCAGCTCTGATACAGCTGCACCAGTAAAGACAGTAACTGAAGTTATCAGATAAATGTAGTGGAGTAAGATTACAATACTTATCTAATCTGAAGCAGAGTGGAAGAATAAAGTAGAAGAACATGGAAAAACTGAGGCAAAGTACAAGAACCTCAAAATGTACTTAGTTACATTCCATCACTGGGCTGTAATCACAAGTAACAGTCCTGCATTCAGACAGTTACTTCAGTAAAAGTACAAACAGAAAAACCATCAGGAGTAAATGTTCTCATACAGGATGGTAACTTTCACAGTATTATGATTCTAATTATGATGTTATGAGAACTTAAAGTACTTTTAATTCATGAAGCCTGTTTTTCTGATGGTACGTCCATAAAGTCTGACTCTGAATGCAGGACTTTGACTTTTAATTGAATATGTTTACATTATATTTCTTCTTTTACTTTAAAGGATTTGAATAATTCCTCCACAGTCTAGTTAATGTAGGAAAAACTTAACGTCACCACTAAATTCACTTCCTTGTCTTTTAGTTGTGGATATCTCAGGAACATGAACAAATACATTTTCTACATAAAAAGATCTTTTTAGAGGGACAAATAAACATTGTAACTGTGGTGTGATGCTTTATAAATGAAAGAAAAACACTTTATTTATTGATCAGTTTTACACTGAAACATTGTACATAAAGCAACACGTCATGTGCAGATAAATACAATAAATGTGACATCATCGACAAATTTTCGACTTCACATTTCGATCCACTGAAGTCACGCACGTCTGCCGAATTAAAGAGTGATGTCTGCTTATTAACAAACCATCTTGACATTTCTTTTATAAGGACCAACATTTCGCAGATAAACGCGAACATTTTAAATTGAGAAAATTTAAGATGGAAATCGGTGGGTGTGTGGCCGGAAGTCCATCAGCAGCGCCACATGTGTACTGCGCATGCTCCGCTGCAACCCGGAAGTTTTGAACTGTGTCGCTGACAGCAGGAGTTGTTGTCTCCGTCCTGTCGGTCTCAGTTTCTCTCCTGGGAGACAAATAATCGTCCAGTTGGCCGCAACATCAGGTGAGAGAAGTTAAAGTTAACGACCACACGACTCGCTGTGACTTTAGATATAAAACTATATGTTTTATGACTCAGCTGAACTTTGGTTTCTGTTTACCGCAGACTAGCTAACTGCTGCTCGCGCCACTGACTGAAACGCGACATGAAGGAGCTCCTTCAGTCCGGATATCATTTAATATAATTAAAGATGTCAGACTTTAATGAGCTGAATGTGTTGTGATGTGTCTTCTACCAGTGTCCCGGTGTGAGGCTCGCTCCAGTCCCGCCTTCTGAGCAGATGTCCGGGTTCCACCTCGTCCCGGTGGACGGCGCCGGTCCCATCCACCTGCCGCCGGGGGACACGGTGCTGGGCCGGGGTCCCTTACTGGGAGTGAGTCCTCCTCCATTAGCTTACTTTGATACAAACTTTACTCTCAACTATCTACTCTTAACTATCTACTCTTAACTATCTACTCTTAATTATCTACTCTTAACTATCTACTCTTAACTATCTACTCTCAACTATCTACTCTCAACTATCTACTCTCAACTATCTACTCTCAACTATCTACTCTTAACTATCTACTCTTAACTATCTACTCTTAACTATCTACTCTTAATTATCTACTCTTAATTATCTACTCTTAACTATCTACTCTTAACTATCTACTCTCAACTATCTACTCTTAATTATCTACTCTCAACTATCTACTCTTAACTATCTACTCTCAACTATCTACTCTTAACTATCTACTCTCAACTATCTACTCTTAATTATCTACTCTTAACTGTCTACTCTCAACTATCTACTCTCAACTATCTACTCTTAACTATCTACTCTTAACTATCTACTCAACTATCTACTCTTAACTATCTACTCTTAACTATCTACTCTCAACTATCTACTCTCAACTATCTACTCTTAATTATCTACTCTTAATTATCTACTCTCAATTATCTACTCTTAACTATCTACTCTTAACTATCTACTCTCAATTATCTACTCTTAACTATCTACTCTTAACTATCTACTCTTAACTATCTACTCTCAATTATCTACTCTTAACTATCTACTCTTAACTATCTACTCTTAACTATCTACTCTTAATTATCTACTCTTAACTATCTACTCTTAACTATCTACTCTTAATTATCTACTCTCAATTATCTACTCTTAACTATCTACTCTTAACTATCTACTCTTAACTATCTACTCTTAACTATCTACTCTTAACTATCTACTCTCAACTATCTACTCTCAACTATCTACTCTTAACTATCTACTCTTAACTATCTACTCTTAACTATCTACTCTTAACTATCTACTCTTAATTATCTACTCTTAACTATCTACTCTTAACTATCTACTCTCAACTATCTACTCTTAATTATCTACTCTTAATTATCTACTCTTAACTATCTACTCTCAACTATCTACTCTTAACTATCTACTCTTAACTATCTACTCTCAACTATCTACTCTTAATTATCTACTCTCAACTATCTACTCTCAACTATCTACTCTCAACTATCTACTCTTAACTATCTACTCTTAACTATCTACTCTCAACTATCTACTCTCAACTATCTACTCTTAACTATCTACTCTCAACTATCTACTCTTAATTATCTACTCTCAACTATCTACTCTCAACTATCTACTCTTAACTATCTACTCTTAACTATCTACTCTCAACTATCTACTCTCAACTATCTACTCTTAACTATCTACTCTTAACTATCTACTCTTAACTATCTACTCTTAACTATCTACTCTTAACTATCTACTCTTAATTATCTACTCTTAACTATCTACTCTCAATTATCTACTCTCAACTATCTACTCTCAACTATCTACTCTCAACTATCTACTCTCAACTATCTACTCTCAACTATCTACTCTTAACTATCTACTCTTAATTATCTACTCTTAACTATCTACTCTTAACTATCTACTCTCAACTATCTACTCTTAACTATCTACTCTCAACTATCTACTCTCAACTATCTACTCTCAACTATCTACTCTTAACTATCTACTCTTAACTATCTACTCTTAACTATCTACTCTTAACTATCTACTCTTAACTATCTACTCTTAATTATCTACTCTTAACTATCTACTCTCAATTATCTACTCTTAACTATCTACTCTCAACTATCTACTCTCAACTATCTACTCTCAACTATCTACTCTCAACTATCTACTCTTAACTATCTACTCTCAACTATCTACTCTCAACTATCTACTCTCAACTATCTACTCTCAACTATCTACTCTCAACTATCTACTCTTAACTATCTACTCTTAACTATCTACTCTTAATTATCTACTCTTAACTATCTACTCTTAACTATCTACTCTCAACTATCTACTCTTAACTATCTACTCTTAACTATCTACTCTTAACTATCTACTCTCAACTATCTACTCTCAACTATCTACTCTCAACTATCTACTCTTAACTATCTACTCTTAACTATCTACTCTTAACTATCTACTCTTAACTATCTACTCTCAACTATCTACTCTTAATTATCTACTCTCAACTATCTACTCTCAACTATCTACTCTTAACTATCTACTCTTAACTATCTACTCTCAACTATCTACTCTCAACTATCTACTCTTAACTATCTACTCTTAACTATCTACTCTTAATTATCTACTCTTAACTATCTACTCTTAACTATCTACTCTTAACTATCTACTCTTAACTATCTACTCTTAATTATCTACTCTTAACTATCTACTCTCAATTATCTACTCTTAACTATCTACTCTCAATTATCTACTCTTAACTATCTACTCTCAACTATCTACTCTTAACTATCTACTCTTAACTATCTACTCTTAACTATCTACTCTCAACTATCTACTCTTAACTATCTACTCTCAACTATCTACTCTTAACTATCCAGGTAGGGGGGCGACTGACAGCTGTGCCCGGGCCCACGGTCTCTGCCATTAGGGTGACGCTCTGTGTGCAAGTGTAACAATGAGCTCAAGGAGAAATAGTGTCTTTGTTACTGAAGCTGATTCTGAAGAACTCTTTCATCAGTTCATCCACACGAGACACTCTGTTGAGGCTCACATGAGCTTTCTGATGTCGTCTCAAAAGGTCGACTTTGATCTTGAAATTTCAAGTTAATTCTCGACGTTTTCGACTTCTTTCTTGAATTTCATAATGGAAAAAAACAACTTTCTCCTCTGATTTTTTCTTCTTCTCAGCCCTGGCACTGATAATACTCCTCTGTACTTTTCTGAGCCCAGTTGGTGCCACGTTGGTGTTGAATGAGACGATGTAGTTCACAGAGCTGTTTAACACAAAATGATCTTTTACTTTATTTACGTCAAACTGCGGCTTTTCTTGAGTTGGAAAATTATCTTGTAAATGAGAAAACATCATTTGAAAATACAGATTCTTGTCATCGCATTTCCAAGAAGTTACCTGCTGCAGTGCACTGGTGTCTTTCTGGATGTTAAACTTTATTGTTAAACTGTAAAATATTCTGCTTTGGTTTCGTCTCTTTGTCACAAGTGTTTGTTAACCACATTTTAGGAATCACTATGAAAACTGTGTGTATCAGCCGTTACATGTGTCGAGACTTTTTACCTTCTTATATCTGTGCCGGCGTCAGATGTTCACATCAGAAGAAATGTGTTATATCTGACTATCAATCTGTAATTTAATGCACTGGTGCATCAGGTATAATCTCTATAATATATCATGTTTGTTGTACTGTGCACTCCACATACATCCGTAAAAGACGAGCTCCTCGAGATAAAACTGAGGAACGTTTGAGTGTTAACTGAGCTGCAGTTCTTCCACTGAACCACTAGAGGACGCTGTCACACTGAAAACATGGAGGCAGCTGGACCGGACGTGTTGCTACATGCACAGTGCTGTTAAATGTGCACAGGGCTTCTTGTGCTCAGCTAAAATAAATCATTTATTTATCAGCTTTAAACCAGAAACAAAAAAATCTGATGAACATGAATAATATGAAAATCCAGGTGAAAGACTTTTATAAATACACAGTTTACAGTCTGAATGTTTTGCAGTTTGACCAGTTATAGTTTCTGATTCAAAGAACTCACCAGAACTGGCTCATCCCCAGAATTTATCTTTAGGGGATCATGAATATCCACAGCAAACATCATCCAGGTGTTGATTTATTTTAGATAAATGATCCTGTGATGGAACAAATACCTGAGGAACTGTGAGGGAGTCTGTGAACAGCAAACGTCTTGGAAATGTGGCCTGTGGGTGTCAGGATAGTGATCTGAATTTGAGGAACAAAGAAACGATAATTCTTTGTACTGTATTTTGTCCTGAAGCTCTTCTGTCTTGTTTTTTCCCTCCCGTTGTCTCAGGTCAATGATAAGAGAGTGTCCCGACATCACGGGCTGCTGGAGAACCTGAACGGACAGCTGCGTCTCAAACCGGTACAGAAACATTTACACGTCCACACCCGTCATCTGCTGTGTTTGACAGTCAGCCTACTGTTTCCTAAACTCACCAACACTTATTAAAGCTGAAGTCTGCAACTTTTATGGGTTCAAATATCTGTAGTCTGTTTGGAGACGTTGGAGGAGCCCTGGCTGATACTCGAGTACAATGCATGACAATAATCCAGCAGAGGAAGCTGGAGTGAAACACATTTTGTGATTTTCTTCGGCTGGAAGAAACCTGATTTAACAACATCTTTGACTCAGATTTGCAACATATATCGTGCGTTTAATATTCCCAGCAGCCTGCTTGATATTCCTCGACAGCCCGCATAGATCACCTGCTGCTGAGCTGATGGAAACGTCAAACAAATTGTGAAAAATGTTCATCACACTCTCCTGAAGAGTGACGTCTTCAGACCGCTTCTGTTGTCCGACCAGCTTCCAATTCATTTTCTTTTGATCAAATTTTCAATTGTGAATCTCCACCATGACACACGACAAACAGTCTGTAGAGGCTGATTAAAAGTGGAAACAGACACTTGAGGGTTTACACTTGACAGCCAGAGTGACAGCGACCAACAACACCGGACAAAACCTGAGTGATCCATTAGTTTACTCTCTGATGGAGACGTGGAAGCAGAATGAAATGATGCCATCCGGACTGAATCACACGTCAGCCGTCAGTTTCCCCGGAGCTTTCAGGTGAACGACAGAACAGCACAGTGAAAGTGAAGTTTATCTGGAACCGGTCTAAACACAGACGGTACCGTTATTATATATGTATATATATATATATATATATATACATATATATATATATATATATATATATACATATACATATTGTGCCATCAATATTTATCACGATACATTAAAGCAAAAACATGTCTATTACCAGGTTAAGTAAATCTTCAATGTTTAATTAAGATGAGTCACAAACTTTCACCAAAATTTGCATTTAGTGTCCAAACATTTGGTCGCTGCAGTATAGAGTGATGTAGCTAACTGCAGTTAGCATCGCTCTGGTTCCTCTGTGGATTATTGAACTGGATTCTGGATTATCACAGAAAATAATGTGAAGTTTCTGATCCGTCCAGGTTCTGTTCATCCAGATAATCTCCACAGATGAACTCCACTCTGATGTTTGAAGCGTAAATTAAATGTGTAGCAGTAAAAAGCTAATGCTAGGCTACAAACAGACGACATCACGGTCACATGACTGAAACGTCTCCACCACTGAGCGTCTCACTGCACAATTACTCTCCAGGTTTTCTATAAACTGATCAATGTACGAGTTGTAAAGTCAGAGTCAGAACAGTGTGTAACTAAAGTGGCCTGTAAAGACGGACTAGTGAGCAGATGAGTCTCCGTGTTCGCTGTGAGGACGTTTAATGTCCCCGACAGCCTCTGTAGCCTCATTCAGACACTTGTTAGCAACCGCTAACCGTTTTTAACACATGAAGAGCTTCATAATTAAACTGTGGGACATTTAATGATGAGTTTATGTTGTTACCACATCTTATTTCACACATTTTACTGAGACACATTCAACACACTCACAGGATGCGAACTGATTTCTGGGTTTCAGGGCTACAGACTACACCACTCTGTCGGCATCAAGAGAAACTGGAGTACCGGCTGTCAGTGATCTCTGTGAAAGGTGTTCATTTAGTTTCTGTAATGTCAAACAGTTGTGACCTTTTCCAATAAATACAGTCAATACACAGATCTTTATTCACCCCGAGGGGAGATGGAGGTCTGTGAGAAGAGATTACAGTGTGAAAGACATAAATCACACTGACCTCACTTAATTACCATTTGTGCTTAATTGATTGAAGGCTGTTTATGCATGATCACTTCTCAAAGCAGAAAAATAATGATCACTGCAGGCACAACACTTCATCCACTGGTTTAATGTTGAGGTGAACAGTGACAGGTTTTCTCCACAGAGCCCGAGGCTCTGAAACATCATCGACGTGTTAACCTTCGTACCTGCGTCATAAAACAGAGGAAATCCAAACGCGGCCCAGTTTCCTGTCAGCTTCCCGCCGCCGGGCTGTGAGCAACATCGAAAAATCACACGCAGATTTCGGACGATTGCTCCTGATGAAAAAATATCTAAATCAGTCCTGACCCATTTAACAGAGGTGGTTTGGAGGAGAACCTGGTCAGAAGGGAAGGATTTAAAAGCCCCGACCCGCTGAGTGATTACAGCCACCCTGCTGGTTTAATGTGTGTCACCGTGTGAGAGGAGTCTCATCAACCTCCCCGGAAATCTGTGCCAGACTGAAGAACGCAGCGCTGCAATATAAATACAAAGATATACACACACATGCAGAAGCTCTGAGTGTTTATGGGTTTTATATGCTTTTTCCTTACAGTCTCGTTGAGAGATGCTCTCACATACCATACAAAGGGACATGCTTTGGATTGAGTAGGTCAACAGTCAGTGGTGGAGCACAAATATAATAAATAAATGGAAATAAAGGAACGAGCCACACGCTGCCCGACAAACAATATAGCTCCTGGCAACATTGAACAAAATGGTTGCCAGTTAGGTTGGTTACTGAACTTGGTACTGTTAAGGGTACTGACAAGAGCCCGACCCACACTATATACTATTTCTTTTTTTTTTTTTACGACGATCCATCAAATGTGGTTTTGAAAAGACATTCACAGGATTTTCTTTTTACAGTTTAGCGATAAACGTATTGTCTAAAATGACGTCAACGCGCTATAACAGTAAACTTACCTGAAATTTAATGATTATAAATCACCACAATCAACTTTATCTGTTTTAAAATCTCCATCAAAAATTGATTTCATATCAAAGCATATCGGGCAACATATCAGCCCGTACAGAAACATCTTGGATCGGCCGATAATATCTGCCAAGCGGTGCATCGGTCGGGCTCTAGGACTGACAGAAGTATCGATTTATGTTGAATTAATCGGTGCCAACTTTCTGAAGGGCATTTTTATTAGCCAAAACTCAGCCTCTGGTTCGGACCAAGACGCCTCAGAAACCTGCTGTTTAGTACGATAAGTCTGAGGGTTGTTTGTATGACTGTTACCTTTACGCTCCTTTGGACAATCATTTATGTTTTTTAATATAGTCCAGTTTGAGCGACGTGCACAGAGTAAAACCTTCAGCTGACGCAAGATTTCTTTCTTACAACTGAAATGACATTGTTGTTATTACGGAGTAGTGAAAAAGGTTCTGATGGGTTCTGGTAGCAACAACATACAAGCAGCAGAAGCAGCAGTGAGAAATGGTGAGAATTTGAAGGTAGCTCCAAAACTAAAGGGGGAAGCATAACCGCTAACTTCTGCTCAGTGTACTCTCTGCTGTAGCGACTAGCTGCCGTTACCAAGTTAGCTCAGTTAGCCGTGGAGCTAATTGGCCTTATTACCTGACAGTAGACGGCGTGGACTGCGAACTCGGATCACAGTGAGGGTGAAATAACAGACTAACAAATGAAAGCCAAACTTGAGTAAACTGTTTTTTCCTCTTTGTTGATTTGGACCTTCAGACCCACCTGAACCCGTGCTTTCTTCAGTCGTCGCTGACAGACGACCCTCGACCTCTGCAGAGAGATGCCTGGTACCCTCTTCATCATGGAGACTTGTTCTCTCTGCTGCCGGGGCAGTTCGTCTACAAGGTGGTGGCCGTGGGCGGAGAAGACGGCACTCCCAGGTACTCCCAGGAAAATTGCTCCTTTTCATGTTGATGATGTGTCAAGATGAAGACACAAATCTATGAATCCATCATCCGGTACCAGACGTCTCTGAATAATTAGATCAAGACGGAAGAGGCTGTTCTGCTCCGTTTAATTAAACTCTATCTTTTATCTTCACAAAGCAGACGGCGAGGGGTTGAGTGTTATCTGTTAACTCAATTAAAAGCAACAAATGGGGGAGAATGTTGATTTATGTAGTCTCTGGGTTTGCTAATCTTTTATCTGAGTTTCCCTCCACTGTTGTTCTGATGCGAGCTCGCTGTTTGAAGCTCAGATCAAACAGACAGGAAAGGACTCTCGAGTAATGTTGCCACTGTTCAAACCAGCCGAAGCTCATGTAAAATTCATACTGAAAAAACTCCAACTCGCATCAAAGCAGCAGCGATGAGGTGTCACAAGTTTGGATCACTCTCGTAATCATTTCCTCCAAGAAAATTCTCTACTGATCATTGAGGCTTACTGTCATCGTATCACCTCTTGTAGAAACAGTCAGACGTTTGAGGAAGAAGAAGAAGAAGAAGAGCTTCCTGTTTCCTCCAAGCCAGATGTGGAACCACAGGACCGTGGACCGACTCCCCCTCATGAGGAGGCAACACCAGCAGCTCTGTCGAAGCAGGAGGAGGCCGACAGTCCTGACAGAAGTTTCAACAAGGTTTGAAAACTCACAGCAGAGTCTTTTCAGCACCGATCTGACCCGTGAGCTGGACGTCCTATCATGACGATGTCTTTGGAGGTAGAGGCTGAGCTTGTGTTGACCGTCAGACACTTTGGATTATCCCTCGTGCGATATCTTTCCCTTTTCATCAATGTGGTGAAGTACCTGGATTTGTCAGGTACCATATTGTCTAAAATACTGACTGTGGCCTTTATTTGACGCAGGCTTGTATAATTACTCATTAGCCTCAAAGAGTTATAATAGACCTAGATACAGAAATTGAAAATGGCGGCCATTCAGTTCAATGAGAACTGCTCACCTGACGCATGCGCCGAAAGGTTTCCAGCTGCCAGGTCTACTTCCTGGTTAAGCGGCTCACTGAATATGTAGTAGTTTCTCCTGCTGGCTCCGCCCCCGAGAGTTTAAAATCACTTTTTCTAACTTGAGGAAAGTTTCACAAATATAAAACCTCCACAGATTTGAACTGGGGAATTTCTCGCTGCAATACTGCAAGTGGCCACTGGGGGGAAACTGGAAGCAAGGCTGAGCGACGCCGCTGTATCGAGCTCTAAATGATACTTTCATGACTACGCTTTTAACACAAACTTTTGGCATTGAATTTAAATTGAAAGCCCTCCGGCATGTCAGCGGACGGAAACCCTTCATTTCTTAACGAGGCTTTTATTGTGAAACATTTCCAGGAACATGTTGCAGGAAAACTCAGCGACCTGAAAGGTGGCGCTGATACTGCAGCTACTGCCGTCATGTGGCACTTATAACTTGACTAATTAAAGGCTGAGAGGAGGAGCTCCATTTCTTCATCAGTCTTAAGAAGTCGAATGTCAACGATTTTCATCCCGTGGCTGCTCAGATATCAACTTTATGTTAATGTGTCGGTACGTCTTCAGTGATGTTTCTGCAGGCTGGAAACATTTATCCTTTTTTTTAGGACCGTTACCGATGTTGTGTCGAAGTTTAAAACGGTGACATCATGTCCACTGACTGAAGAGGCTGTTCTGTCTCATGTAGAGAAACTCTGCAGGACCGAGAGAGGCGGAGGACGACCGGAGTGACGTCACGCCGCCTGCACCAAAGAGAAGAGTTTTACCTGCCTGGATGATGGCGGCCGTCGCAGCTCCACGAGGTTCCTCCTCCAGCCCGAAAGGTACCATGTTCATGATTGTCTGACTGGACTTACTGTGGACTTGGACATGGGTTTATTGTTTTTTTCATCAGTCTGTTCACACTTTAACCTGAACCTGATCCGTCTTTACGTCACAGTATGTTTATTGGGTCCTCGAGGAAGTTCCCATGCAACACACACGTCTGTTTGCAGCTGTGTATCACTACAACAAACAGTTTGGCTGAGACATTAACACACATACGCTGGAAGTGACTGGAACGGGCAATAATAATAATAATGTCTTTATTTATATAGTCATTTTCTAAAGTGCTTCACAGAAAAGAAAGAATCAACAGCAGATAAAAACACAAATAGAGATAAAACAGAAAATAATGAAGCATCAGAGGATGAAACAGGGAATAGTTGGAGTAAAATGATGAAACCAAAAACTTGTTAAGAAGTCATGAATGTCTTCCTATAAAAGAAGTTTTTAAGAGACGATTTAAAAGTTGCTCATGATGTCGTTTTAACAGATGGAGACTTCCGTAGTCTGGAGGCTCTTACTTTGAAGGCCCGGGCACCTTCACTTACAAGTCGGGACTTTGTAACAGACAAATACACATTTCTGCGGTGCTGATATGAGACTGTGTTACAGCAGCACTGATCCACAAAGTGTCTGACGGAGGAACGAGTCTGTTCTCAGGTGATGTTGTGCAGAGTCGCCACCTGAACGCTGCAGACGTTTGTGGACTTTAAACAGCAGCTGAACCCGACTGACCCAGTCTGAGCGCTTCAGTGTTCAACAGAAAGGCTGAACAGATTCACTGCCGTCAGTCTTCCTCCGTGTATCAGGATGTTCGTTGGTTTTTACAGTAGATGTTGTGTGTGTGTGTGTGTCACTGTTGTATTAAGCAGCCACTGATCCACAGACTGCTGCTGCTGCTGCTGTCTAATATTTACTCTGAAGGAAAGCAGACGGCTCTGCTCTGCTGAGGTAAACTGGGCAGAGTGGACTGATGGAAAACTTCCAGTTCCCTAAAGAGAAACTGATGCTGTGATCTCTGTGACGTAACTGTCAGGAGAAGGACTCAGTCCAGACTTAAACAACGGCAGAAGACTGATACGTTACAGTTGCTCCTCCTAGAACAGGAATATCAGCACTATAGAGAGATTTGAATACGTTTTAAATAGAGAAGACAGTAAGAAGTGAGAGCAAGTAAAACAAAAACCAACATTGTGCTTTAAACTACATAAAACAATCCCAGAGATCTCAGATTGATTTGATCTGAGTGTGAATCTGTTTCTCCTCGTCACACAATTTAACCACTTATAAGAATCAGAAACTGTCGTGCATGTGTTTCTGTGAAAGCATCATTACTGTTATCGGCCTCAAACGTTGTGCCTCAGTTCTCTGAAAACAATTTATTTCTCTTCCTGTTTCAGTTCAGTCTGCTGTGAAGGGAGGGAAACGGCCGGCAGCGGCGTCGACGAGCACCAAGCGAGCGGCCGCCAAACAGGCCAAGACCTCCTCGCCTGAGGAGGACGAGGAGGACGAGGAGGAGGAGGAGGAAAAGCCAAAGAAGAGGAGAAGGAAGATCTGCGATGAAGAAGACGCAGCTCAGTCTAAAACGGTCAGTGTTGGAGAAAGTATCCAAAAGTCATATTTGAGTAAAAGTAAAAGTCAGAGTCACAGATATGAATAATACTTTGACAGGAAAAGTAAATGATACATATATTTACATGTATCTCTGCTCTGTACCTGGGTGGACTGATTACCTGCCTGTTAGATTATCAGAAGCATCGTTTTTCTTTTTTTATCCATCAGCTGATAAAATCCGTTCATTCATAAATCTGCTACTTCGGCTTTGATGCAACTTTGCATTAGATGCAGTGGAGTGAACGTTTAAAGTAGCAGAAAAAGTTAACGCTCAAAGAGGAAGTATCTCAAAAGTACAACTGTCAATCAGTGACTGTAACAATGTTTTTACTAGTTTGTTGGTTTGTTTGTTTTCCCACAGGAAGTCATTTCATCACTTTTAGTCCAAATTTGATCCAGATGAGACCTTCAGGCTCTGCCTACGGTGGCCCTGAGGGGTCAACACACTGCTACTTAAGAAAACACTTGCACACGGAAAAAAGCCGACGTCACAATTATATTTATGTGAAGAGAATTCAACGTAAAGTAGTTGGTCGTGTCTGCAGCTGATGGTGTTTTCTTCGTTTGCTTGTGTTTCATCTCTTCAAGTTTTCTGAAGAAAAAAACAAGCGTCAGGTTTAAACCCTGATCTCGCTTGTATTAATAAAGTCGGCAGGTTTTAAACCGTCTGGCGAGAGGAAACACATCAACGGAGGAACAGACTTTGACGCAACCCGTTGCCGCTCTCCGTCGAGTGAACGCCGTCCGTTCACTTCACCTTCTTTGGCTCCTCCGTCGGCGGCTTCTTGTTCTTTTGCATCGAGACTTTCCACACTTACTCCAGTTGTGCCGCCGTTACGTGAGGATAGTGACCGGGGAAAACAATGCCTCTTCCTGTTTTGGTTGTGTACATGTAGACGTGCCATGGTGTCATTTTAGTACAGCTACACTGTGCAATCAGTATTTTCTTTGTCTGTTTAAAGCAGTTTAAAGCTGCTACGAGGAACTTTTGATCATGTTTTGTTGATTCTGGCGCCCCCCTGAGGACAGAAGCGGTACGAGCTCCACCTCCTGTCATTAAGATCTTGATCTGGCTGATGCTGCATTTGTTTTGGAGGCGAGTGAAAGAAGGAAGCAACGTATTTTTAACCTGATTTGTCTTCGTTAAACACGTCTGTTTACAGGATACATGATGACGTACGTAAGAATAATAACTGAGTTTTAGTGCTGCAGCATCAGACTACACAGCAGCTCGACACTCCAGCGTGAGAATAGTTTGAATTTTATGACGTATTCAACCTGAACAAGTCAGGATTCACCTTCTCACTGAGAGTCTTCATGCTGTCTTTACAGACTATTAAAGCTGAAGTGGACCTTTCTCTGTTTCTGTTGATTTCATCCACTTCCAGGATGTTCCTTCAGTCCGGCTGCAGAGTAAATCCAGCAGGTGTGAGGTGAGCGACGAGTCTGAGACAATGGAGGTGGACGAGGAGAGAAGAGGTGGAGAGACATCTACAGCTGCCGTCAACACCACGACACGGACACATGAAGAACCTGAGAACGAGGACAAGAAGTCGAAGGACGGACGACAGACGACCAAACAAGCGGAGTCTGTCGGGTCAAACGGTGGCTCCGTGTCCGGATCCAAACCTCGACTCAGGACGGCGTGTCCGTACGGGAAGGACTGCTACAGGTACGTTTACCTCAGGCTGAGCTCCTTCAGAGCTAAATAAGAAAAGTTGAAGGATGAGTGGGAGGTTATCTGAAGTCCTGCTGGAGGGCTTCTCCTTTGATGTGGCTCATTTTCCAACAAAGATGAGATGAAGAGCACTCGAGCTGATGAACATGACACTGGATCAGGCTTCTCACAGCAGCTGCCTCAGAGATATCCACCCCCAAACTGAAGATAAGGAACATTTCAGAAACGTTAAAGTGAAAAAGATTTTCTTTCTGCAGAGGAGACGTTCATCGCAACACAGTTATTTACCTCTGAATATGAAAATACTGACCAGCTGAAAAATGTGAATGGTTCCTTTTTGATGTGAATGTAAATCTTATGGTGTGTTTTATTCCACTACCATGCAACTGTTTCATGTTCTGGTGTGCAAATGATTTGGACCTTTTTAGATGAAGTGTACATAATGATGGAGTCTGACATGTTTCTCCTCCTTCAGTCTGACGAGCTCTCACCACCTCCCTGTTTGTTGTTTCCAGGAAGAACCCGCTTCATTTCCAGGAGTGCAGTCACCCCGGTGACACCGACTACGAGGACGAGGACGAGGAGGAAGAGGACGATGAAGAGGCAGACCGACCCGAGTGCCCCTACGGCACCGACTGCTACAGGTCAGACATCACAGCACGGCCATTATCAGCACCAGAGAGTGAGAAAGGCATGATGGGAATCCTAATGATTACGAACAACTGAAGTACTTTTTCTGGTGGTGAAGAGAGTTTTCAGGAGCTCCGTCCCAGATGAACACACGTTACAGGAGGTGGAGGAAGACTTCATGGTCCTCAGAGGATGAACTCTGCTCACATTGAGCCTTTATTTCACCATCACAGGTCTCTTTTGCAAGAAAGACCTGGCCAAGAGCGGCAGCAACACAGTTACAGAAAATCAAACTCCAATGTCAGATAAAACACGTGCACACATCCTGGACTCACATCTCAAGTTTAAGTTCAGTTAAATACGGAAACATTTCCTGATCACGTTCCTGCTCCACAGAGGATGAACCTTTTAGATTTGAATGACCCCATGAGATTCCCTCTGCTGCCCCCTTCAGAGGAAATGTAATATGTTATCTCCACTTGTGTTGTTTGTCCTGTTTAAGACTCATGCTGTGGGTGTTATAATACTGATAACAGTCTCCTGTAAGACTGTCAGTCAGAAAGTGATGTTAGTCGTCTTCCTTAAACTTTGACTTTTTCTCCCCTCGCAGGAAAAATCCTCTTCACAGGAAAGAATTCAAACACACAAAGAAACCAGGTGGGATGTTTTTGATTGTCTAATCATCATAATTATTACTTTAAAGTTGTTTTTTAAACTGCGCTCCACAAATATGATACGGTTTACAGATAAATATATTGTCTTGATGTCAGGAGACCAAAGCTTCTTTAACTCAGGTCCGTTATAAACATTTAACACGGCCTTTAAAATGGTTTCATTACTCAACATTGTTAACATGTGAAAATAAAATGCAAATATCATATCGCACCTGAAATTTTGCCAAAATAGCCGCAGTGTCTTTCTCCGTGCACGTCGCCGTTACCTTGCGAGGCTGCTGGAAGCTACGTTAGCGTAGCTGCTGTAACATCGGTTCTATCAGAAGAAGCTCTCTCTGTTGATCTGATTGGTTAAAGTTAGCTTGTGATGGACAGATGGATCGTCCAATCACCTGCCAGGTTTATTTTTTAGTGTCCGACAGTGTCCGAGGACGAGCTCCTGGATGGTTCTGTGTGAGGAACCGTCTTCAGTCTGTCCTGGTTGTTCTTAAAGTATAATGTTATTGATTATTATTGATGTGAACAAAATGTTGGAAAAGCAAAAATAAGATAAATCCCATCACTAAAAGCCAACAGACCCACACACACACACACACACACACACACACACACACACACACACACACACACACACACCTGTCACCAGAGCTGGTCAGCATCTAGAAACACATTCAGGACTATGGATTCTGTGTTAGCAGCTTGTGTAATGTGATCTCGGGGCCCCTCAGGACATCAGCACCGTCGTCCTCCACCGTCTTATGACGAACCTGCAACATTTGCGTTTCGATGCCTCGGCTGACGTTGAGTTGACACTTTCTGCTCGTCGCTCGTCGCCGTGTCTCGACTCGACCTGCGCTCACACTGACAGGAAGAAGACACCATGTTTATTTAACTCCACGCTGATTCTCTGAAAACACCTTTTAAACCCACAAATGACCAAAGAGAATAAATATGATGTCATATTAACCAGATTATATTATTCAAAGCGATAACAATATAAGCGCGATATCTTTAAAAATTTGGAAACAAGACGATGCTAGCACTCAAATCTGTCTTTAACGTTGTTTACTGTGGTTTCTTGTCTCTTTTTTGTCAAATAAATATCCCTCAGACTACAATTACACTCAATTACCAGTGAAATAACGTCCAGATGAACACATAAACAAAATATACATAAGGCTGATGGATTATTTATATAATGACGCAGACGGCTTTAAAAATGATGAATTCACGATTATAATAATGTTTCAAGGAAAAGAGATTATTTTAATCTGCACCTTTCTACGAGCTGTTTGAAAAAAATGCATAAGTGTTGTGTATATTTGCAAATGAGACCATCTGATTAATTTTGCGCTCATTGGCATAAATGTCCAGAACAGAAATCTGAACTTAAATAAACTCCTTCATGATTATTTTGGACGTTTTCTTTCACACTAGTCTGACAGAAACATGTTACGGAAGTAAAATAGCCCCAAATCCTAAAATTGGAAAAAAATGAGTGTCTCCACTTATATTGGAGGCAGGTGAATCACTTCCTCCAGAGCTGCTGATGTTTGAAGCCTCTCGTATTGTCTCCGTCACTCTGCATTATAACATCACGTAAACCTGTTCACACCGTTTGTTTTTCTACAGGCTCCACCAGACGTACCGTGCAGAAAAAGACCCCCGCTAACGATGGAGATGAAGATGAAGACGACGACAGCTTCATCGATGACGACAGCGAGGACGCAGGCGATGACTCAGACTACGCCCCTCCTGACTCGGAGGACAGCGGTAAGGAGGACATCAAAAGACTGCAGAAAGAGGCGAAGGCCTTTCTGAAGAAGAGGAAGTAGACACGACGTCCTTTCTGTTGTCGTTTGTCTGTTTCGCAGCTGCAGCAGGCGGCTGTTTTAATGTGCACACACGTCAGGTTAATGAGACTAAATCACCTGGAGCAGCTGCAGCTCCTGAGGCCTCAACAGAGCCTCGAACAGTTTGGACCGAGTCCAAAACAAACTGAAGATGTGGCGTTTAATACGACCGAATCCTCCAGGACTGTTTTTAAACGTCAATAAGTGCTGTGTGCTGCAGGTCTTCAGACTGATGAGCTCACAACCGCCCGGGAAATTAATGATTTGTTCCAGTTTTAAGCAGAAATGTTCAAGTGTCACAGTCCTGGTGTCTCCTCAGGTGAAGCGTAACTTCTTAAATGTTTCACATAAGTCTGAACCAATCAGAGCTTCTTGGCCCCGTTCAGACCAGGTATCAACATCTGTCCTGAGTGATCCGATCACAGGTGGACGGGTGTGAACGATCCCAGGTTTGAGACCCGATCACTCAGACCACATTCAGAGGTGTCTGACCACAGTCTGTTACTGGAACCAGTCACACAGCATCACCAGACTCCCTTAACAAATGTAGTGATTTTAAGAGTTGTTTCATGAGAAGAAACTTAACAATCTTTGTGAAACAGCTACGACAGATTCTGAATCATTGTCTCCTTCTTGTAAATTCAGCATTAAATGAAAACAGTAAGTTGTGTGTTTCCTTGTAGAAAGTGTCAGTTTGTGGCAGCATGGCTGCACCAGCCTGTCTGCTTCTGTGTCTAAAGTGCTAAAGTCTGACCTGCCAACATTTAGCAGCTGTTTGAACACTGTTTACACTGATTTCACCATTTACACTCAATTTATGAAAGAAGAAACATTTTATTGACGCTAAACATGTCACATTTTACAGATACACTAAACAGTGTCAGAGAAGGAGTGAAGCTGCTGCGTCTGTGTTACATTCACTGGACAAACATCGGCTGACATCAACAACAAGGGAAAATTAAAATGAATTTCAGTCTTGCTGTGACACTAGATACAACTGCAGACCTGGTTTGCAAATATACGATACACATGCAGACAGACAGGAAACATGTGGAGAGAAAAAAGGGCTCTGATGTGGTTTTTTTTTTATATATTTCATCAAATCTACAAACAGGAAGTGAAGCTCGGACGCCTCAAAGCAAAACACCAGCAGCACTCTGAGCTCTCGGCACCTCGGTGTCAGCTCCGCGGCCTCTCGACTGTTTACTCACGTCGTGTTTTAAAGATTTCTCAGCCGCTGCCCGTGTGTGTGTGTGTGTGTGTGTGTGTGTGTGTGTGTGTGTGTGTGTGTGTGTGTGTGTGTGTGTGTGTGTGTGTGTGTGTGAAAGCTGTCAGGTGTCTGCAGGTGTCGTCATGGCAACGTCGAACACAACAATGGACTGCATTATAATTCGGGCTGATTAAACACAGATGCCTTTGAATGAAGACGGCGCCTCGTGCAGCTTCAGATGCAAATTCAGAATGAATAAGAGTTAATCTCACGCTGTCAGCTCGACTGTTTACAGAAGATGGAGAGAAGTGAGTTTGTGTTTTGTGATGAAACAAGTAATTGTGTTTTCTAAATCACCACGTGTGTTCGACCAGAACCCAGAACTATTCGGATCAGTCGAGAAATGAAAACTGATGGATCATTTTTCAATTTTATCGTATTTTTCTTGTGTAGATTTTATGTCGGATGAAGTCGCGTCTGTTCTGGTGTCAGATCGAGTCTGTCTGTGTAAATACGTGTGATTCAGGAGCTTTAGGAGTCGATCTCTTGTAATCTTTACTCTGTTTGTTGGAGTGTTTTTCTAATATTGTTTAAAGGATATTTTTCTGATGAAAACAGAGCTCCTGTCTTGATTTTATGGACACCAAAACACAAAAAAAACACAAGATATCACATTAATCTATTCATTCATCAGCTGTTAAAATGTGTTTTAATACATTTTATCTCCATACATTATTTATTGTGCCATGTATTTAATTCCTCCCTCGTTTTCTGACTTTGAAAAGGTGAAAAAACAAACACTCGGCTTGTGTTCACATCTCTGACATCTTAATTAAATTCCTTTTCTTAACAGTGTTCATCTCATGCAACATCACATCCAAACTGAGAGACACGTCTTCCTGAAATTAACAGTTGATTCTGAGCAGGTCAACAATTAAAATGCAATTAACGAAAGCAGCTTTTTCTATGAAGAGAAGAAAGAAAAAAAAGCGTTTTAATCTCGTTCTTCTCGACAGTTTTAAACATCAGTTTGCAGTCAAACGTGTGTCTCCCATTTTAAGACACATCTGCATGAAAAGTACACACAGTGATGGATAATCCAGCTGTTTCCTTCTGAGCATTAATATCACACAGCAAGAGTCACATGAGCAGCAGTATTTTACATTTATTCTCAAGTTAAACTCAAGTTAATGTGCGAAAACACAAAATATAATCAACAATATGACATACAGTATATTATTCTGCATGATGTCTACTTTTACTTTTGTCACATTAAATATAGTTTGATTCTGATACTTTTGTACTCAAAGGTTGTATTTCTTGTCCTTATGAACCCACTCAGAGTCTGGTGATGTCAGTATCATCCTGCTTTCTGCCTGTATTTACTTAATTTCTCAGTGTTTGGCTGCGTTCAGGATGTTTCTTGGTGTGAAGCCTCCACTCAATAACAACGTGAGGTTCGGACTCTCTAAAGCGTTGCCGCAGCTCTGTGCGTCTGTTTGACTGAGGGCGGGGCTGAGCGACACACACACAGAGCAGAGAGGTAAATAACTTTACACAACATCCAGAGGGTCGTGTGAAGGTGTAGGTCTTTTTTATTCGTGCTTTACAACGTAACTGATGTGAAACAGTCAGAAAATAACATTTTATTTCCCGTGACTCAGTTCTTTGTTCTCGCTAACGTTCGCTCGACCACTGCTGCTCTCTCGCTCTCTGTCCTGTATATTAACCAGGGAGGAGGGGCCGACTTTGACCAGAAGCTACTAATGCTACTACTTTAACTTGAGCTAGCTAACCAGCTTACACCGTTGTGTATGTTTTTTAAATACCTAAGTCCTCTCCGACTTTAATGACTGTAAATGAAAGGTCTCTTGCTGAAGGAGGATGAATGTGAGTGTTGGTTATCAAATTTGTGAACCCCAGTTTTTACGCTTGCACAGAATAATCTTCACTCTCACAGTTAACGTGGGAGCTGCAGCAACAGATTGAATTTCTCTATGCAGTAACACACAGCTGATCCAGAGCCTGGTTTGTTTTGCAGCGTGTCGTGACTGACAGCTGACACTTTGACACTTTGCATTCATTGATGCTGATAAACAGCCGGTCGGCCTCATGAATTTCAACAGCGAACACTCGTCTGGGTTCACGAACTCCGGCTGCAGACACAAAGCAACACATGTTTAACAGACATGAGCCCAGTGAGAAGGGAAATCCTGCACTCGTTCAACATGAAACAGTTTCCCGTCTCCCCTCATCCTCAACGACTTTCCCCTCATGTAACTTCCTAATGTCACACAGAACCAGGCCTGGACTCTGCTCCCATGAACCAACTGAGGGAAAGTCGAGGGAAAGATTTCATTATTAAAGATAGAGACCTTTTCTGTGTCACCGAGTCAGAACCAAAGTTTTTAATGAGTGAAAACTGTCAAAAATGTTAAAATTCAGACTGGATTAATATTCCAGGAAGAGACGATTATCACACTGTGGAAATACAAATAAAACTCCTGCACTGAAAAGAATAACTCCACCGATTTTACACATTAACGTGTGTTTACCGAGGACGTTATATTAAACCTGGACAGCGTTGGAGGTGGAGCCCTGTTCATTCCTACGAGAGCTGCTCAGGGGTGACAGCCGACTTCTGGTTTGGCGCCCGGCTCCTCTAGACTTAAATGGCTCAAATTCTGGCAGTGAAACGAGTCATTTCTCGTCAAAGAAATGTCTCCACCGCTTTACAGCCGCTTCCTTCACAATGTCAGCTTACGGGACAAAGTTTTTTTTTGGCCCTCAGAGCATCATGTGACGATGTAACGACAAAGTTTGGCCACTAAGAAAGTTGTTGGGGTTTTGAGTACGACTGCTTATGTAAAAACAAAAAGTAGTATGAAGCCTTTTGTGGCTCCAGAGGAAGCTAATCTGATCAGTTACGTCCAGTGATGTCACTCAGTGGCAAAGTTGCATCGTGGGTAATGTAGGCAGCAGTTTTTAAAAAATGAATGTGTGGAATTAAAGGTGATGTCTCTGTTCTGCTGCATCGATTTTGATCATTTGTTTTTGTTTTCTGTCCATAATGAGTCCAACAGCAATGAGCAAAGACCAGGTCACTGCTTTCTGAAACCTGGCGCCTACATTACCCACAATGCAACTCAGCCACTGGGTAACATCACTGGAGGAAATGTAATCAGATTACATGCAGCTTCCTTTGGAGAAATAAATCCAGTCAGATTGTGTTTTAGTTTTTAAAAAGTCACGTTTATTCAGCTTCCTGTTCTTGTCGCTCTTCTATTTACAACTGATTCACACAAACGTATCAATACGACGACTAATTACAACGACAGCGTGTCGTTTACATGCAGGAAATACACGGAAACAAACCTTCAACCACAAACTGAAGAGGAAGTCGCTCGTCTGTCGAGCAACGTGACACGACCGCGTGATGTGTTTCAGACTTTGTGCTGGGAAACACTCACTAACACACACAACAGTGAGGGAACAACTATTCAAATGTAACTAAACCATTTCAATGAAACACTCTCCAACCAATAGGTGGTGTCGATTCAGTCAGTAACTGTGAGCTCCACCAATCAGAGATGCTGCTCCTCACTGTTGAGCTCTACCGTCCTCATGATTGGCTCGGCTGTTTAAGAGCAACGAGCCCAGTGATGTGATTGGCTGAGAGTGTGTTTGTTAATCAACACATCCTCTTGAACCAAATGTCCTGACCTCGATCAGTCTGAAGCCTCCCGCTGCGTACTGGAGGAAGACAAATGAGTTTTACCTGATCTCCAGCACACGTTTACATCTTCTAAGGTTCAGGTGTTTCCCCCGGCAGGTGAAACCAAAGTTCAAATCCACGTTCGTCCAACTGTCCTCAGTCCCACTCTGCTCCTCTGTGACGTTGAAGCTGCAGCAGGTCCAGTGGTGCTGTTCGAACTATCAGATGTTGAACCTCCGAGCTCCGTCCACGTCCTCCGTCACTCGGAGGGAGGAGGTCCGTGCCTCGCCAAAAGTCACCAGCTTCAGCGGGAACTTGGCGTCCTTCTTCAGGCGCTTGTTGTTGTTCCGTACACTCATGAAGCAGAGCGTGTTGATGACCCCGTTGCTCATGGCGATGCACTCGATGATGTAGAAAGCCACCAGGGAGTTCCTGTCCCTGGAAATGAGGGTGGGGTAAAAGTCCCGCAGCAGGGCAAAGCCGTAGTACGGTGCCCAGCACAGGACGTAGGCGACCAGCACCAGAATCAGCACCACCACCGTCCTCCGACGCCTGTGGAGCCTCTTCCGGATCTGCTCCGTCTGGAAACCAGGAACGTCCTTGAACCACAGCTCCCTGGAGATCTGGATGTAGCACACGGCCATGACGGTCACCGGGATGATGAACTCCAGAGCGAAGATGAGCAGGAAGTAGGTGCGGTAGTAAACCTGCTGGTCCACGGGCCAGATCTGAGCGCAGAAGGTCTTGTAGGTGCGACCTTCCACGTGTGGGTACGTCGTCTCGGAGGCCATGTAGGCCGACGGGATGGAGATGAAGATGGGGATGATCCAAACCGTCAGGATCACACAGTACGCCGTCTGGTGCTTCATACGAGGCCGCAGAGGGTGGAGGATGGCCATGTACCTGCAGACGGAGACAGAACAACAGGTCCGACTCGTTAGGATGAAACCACTCCTCTGGGTTTACTGTGAGAACCGGTATCAGAAGGATTTTAGCTGGATTGAAGAAATATTGTCAATTAATGTGTTGTACAGATTTGAAGGAGAAGAGAAAGAAAAAAACTCTTTGTTTTCATGACCTATACTGTTCTACTTTGTTTATATGTGGCGGACCCTGCCACCTTTCTAGCTTCAAACAGTGTTCTGGGGCCTTATTCTCCTCTGAGAACAGCTGGTTTATTCACTGATGAAATAAAGTTTATATTAAAAGCAGTTAAGTTATCCGAGGAGCGACTCTTCGCCCGGGGTGAGAAGCATTCAGCGTGAGAAGCCTCGTGGACATCAGACAGACGACTCTGCCTTCATCTCACATGACGACACTTTTGGTTCGAAGTGTCGTCCACGTGGTTTGATCTTTGTGGGCGTTAGTTTCTGAGGATGATGAGCGTGCAGGTGTTTAAGCTGATTTTGAATAATCAGGGCTGGAAGCTGTTTGATGTAAGAGTTACAAACTGCCGCTGCCTCCGTTTGGAAGCAAACCAGGGAAGCAGTGACGAGTCCCACGTGTGTGATCTTTGTTGCATTTTACTGTTAATTAGCTGAAGAAGTGTTGAACCCTCGATCCAGAGAGGAGAAGGACTCAATCAGACACACCGCCAGATGTTTGGCTGAGAACTTACAGGGAAACTGGAAGCACGCAGACGTTCCCGGATATGTGGAGACGATCCATCTTTGCTCTCTGCAGATTATACATGAGAGGGATGTCAGCCGTGATAAATGAAACACGGGGGCTGCTGGTCCCGGAGTGCGAGCAGCTCCAGCTGATGATGGATTTGATTCAGAAGCCCAGAAGCTGCTGTTATCGTAGCAGAATGTAAATCATCTGGTGTCGGCTCGTCCTCAGAGTCCTGAGGTCTGTTCTGATCTCTGTTCGGTGAGGAGCGACCATCAGGATCCTGATCCTCTACCTGCTTCCTGTTTTCTCTGCCAACAAACCGTTTTTACAGGATTAGTTTCTAACAAAACCCAGAAGATGAACATGCAAAAGTTCTGAATTCTGGATAAGTTGGCACTGAATGACGTCTACGTGCAGGAACAGGATCTCTGAGCTGGGTTTCCACGTGGTGTTTTTGTGGCGCTGCTGTTGCAAAGACAACCGGACTGCTCTCAGAGTATAAACTGCCCTCGACACTGAACAGAACATACGTTTGTTCATTCATTTAGTCTCCAAAGGAGACGTGAAAGCAGATAGAAATGGTGCCAGGCTGCCGGCCTGACTGTATCATCATTTTCCCCGAGAGTGAAAAGGAGATTTACAACGAGCTGATCTGAACGCAGATGGTGAGATTACACTGTGCAGTGAACATTTGCTTTGTAATCACTAAAATAAACTTGTCTACTGCCAGTTTAAATTTAAGTGATCATGTTGCTGTTGAGCTGAAAGCCTTTATACATGTTCATTGATGTGTTCAAGAGTTATGGCAGTTTACACAACATACAGCCTACAAGAATCTGGTGACCCAAAAACATTTTAAATCTTCTCAGTGACACCTGGACTCTCCTGTGACCCACCTGTCAACGGCGATGGCCAGCAGTGCGTTAGTGGACACGTAGAGCGAGACGGTGCGCAGGTAGTTGGTGGAGGCGCAGAGCAGCAGGCCGTGATCCCACGACAGCTGCTTCACCACGTAGTAGTCCAGCAGGAAGGGACAGCACACCGCCGCCACCAGCACGTCCGACACGGCCAGGTTGGCGATCAGCAGGTTGGTGAGGTTGCGGAGCTGCTTGAAGCGAGCGAGGCTGGCGATGAAGAGACAGTTCCCCACCCCGCACACCAACATGATGCCCACCAGGACCACTGCGATCACGATGGTGGCCACGAAGAAGGCCTGGCCCTGCGTGGTGTCCGGGATCTCGTCCAGAGGAATCTCGTAGTCCAGGCCGTCACTCGCCAGGAAGTAGTCCGCCACGGTCAAGCTTCTGTTCACTGGGTCGTCCATTTTGGATCAGGTCAACATGCTTAGATAGAAGCGTCTGTGGGGGAGAAAAACACAGAAAACAAACATTTTGGGGCTGTTTCTAAAATATTTCAGTTAAATAAACAATACGTATCGTCTGCCGCTAGAGGGCGCTCTATCAAAACAAAACAAGACGTTAGCTGAGTGTTGTGTGGAGAGAGTCAGTGCAGATCCAGACCAAACACCTGGAGTCTCATCAGGTTCTGTTCTGACCCGACGGGAGGAGAGCTCAGAGATTACTTTGTAACTTGTGGGATTAAAAAGTGGATTTATCTTCACTCCTGTTTATCAGCCTGACTGCAGCAGTGATCCGGAGGTGACCCCCACTGTCGGGTGGTTCTGTTCTGTAATGTTGACTGCTGACTGGAGCTGGAGGGGAAATGGACTTTACTTCATGAATGTAACGTTACAGAGAGGAGACGGAGAACCAGAACCAGAACCAGAGTCTCTGCTGGGTGCTGACTTCACTCAGAGCTTCACCTGTTGTTGTTTTGGTCTTTTTTCAGTGGATTTGTTCAGTGTAAGAAAAACACAGACATCACTCGTGCTTTAACACCCTGATCCATGAGCACTGGAGCGTTTCCCAGCATGCATTGTGTGAAACGCCGTGAGCAGGTCAGCGGTCTGTCTCTGGGCCTCTCACACACACATGTATGGACTCTAGATTTACTGTTTGACGATCACTTGTCAGCTCTTTGGCTGCTCAGAAATGTTGGATCTGAGTTTTCAAACACTTCATTTTCATAGTTTTGCTGACGTTGTTGCTAGGTTACAGTGTCGACGGGGTCTACTTGTTAGATTTGTCCACATGTTGGGGAATGTCTCATCCGAGCGCCGACGATGAAAAACTGTTTTACTGCTCCGACAGACGAGCTTTTTACCAAACTGTCATGTGAGCTGCATGTAGATCAACTTGATCTTCAGTCTGTTCTCGGGATTAAAGTAACGAGCAGCAGGAGGCTCTGAGATAACGTGGCAGATCATCGTCTCCTCCTGATGATATAAAGTCAGGCTCAGTCATCGTCTCCTCCTGATGATATAAAGTCAGGCTCAGCCATCGTCTCCTCCTGATGATATAAAGTCAGGCTCAGCCATCGTCTCCTCCTGATGATATAAAGTCAGGCTCAGTCATCATCTCCTCCTGATGATATAAAGTCAGGCTCAGCCATCATCTCCTCCTGATGATATAAAGTCAGGCTCAGTCATCATCTCCTCCTGATGATATAAAGTCAGGCTCAGTCATCATCTCCTCCTGATGATATAAAGTCAGGCTCAGTCATCATCTCCTCCTGATGATATAAAGTCAGGCTCAGCCATCATCTCCTCCTGATGATATAAAGTCAGGCTCAGCCATCATCTCCTCCTGATGATATAAAGTCAGGCTCAGCCATCATCTCCTCCTGATGATATAAAGTCAGGCTCAGTCATCATCTCCTCCTGATGATATAAAGTCAGGCTCAGCCATCATCTCCTCCTGATGATATAAAGTCAGGCTCAGTCATCATCTCCTCCTGATGATATAAAGTCAGGCTCAGTCATCATCTCCTCCTGATGATATAAATCAGGTGAAGTCTCGTCGTCCACAAACATTTCTGGAGCTTCACAGTAAAACAGAGTTGCAGCGTTCTGCTGAACAACTGAAGCAGCTGGAGACTTGATTTAAAACAGAAAAACAACCAAAAACAAAATTCTCCAAAACTCCATTAAAACTTTGCCAAATTATCAATTAGCACTTCCTGTTTGCAGTGAACCTGTGGATGTACGGACAACTGTCACTGCATCACTGTGATACTGAAGAAAACTTAAAAACATGAAGTTTCTAAGGCAGGTTCTGCACATGTGAGGAGCGATACATGGACTCATCCAGGGTTTCTCACTCGTTTTGTTCACACAAAAGAAACAGTCCAGTCATCTCCTCCGTGCTGATGAAAGTCAGGTGAAGTTTTGTTTAAGTTTTCGTATTAATATCGTCTGTGTGTTTAATAAAGCCGAGCCTATAAGTTCTCATTGAACTTTGTATTACTTTAAAATGAAATAACTAGTATTATGTTATATATTGCATTTTGAAAGTAACTAAAAAGTAGTGTAATAAGTAATATATTACTCTACGTATACAGTATTATTGTAACATGATATATTTCTTTAAAATGAAAGTAACAAGTTATATGTAACATATTGCATTTTGAAAGTAACTTGCTCAACACTGTTTGTCTTCCAGAGTAAAATGATACTGAAGTCTGAACTTTACCTGACTTCTGGACCTGTTCGGGTCCGCGGACCAAACAGAAACACCCGGATTATTAACATCAGTGAAACAACAGAGAGCTGAGGACGACACGACTCACGAGTTCAGTCATGGAGAGTAAAGTGTGTCTGAGTGAGAAGCTGCAGCAGGTTGATGGTCACATCACAGACACAGAAGGAGGAGAAGAAGAAGAAGAAGAAGAAGAAGAAGAAGAAGAAGAAGAAGAAGAAGATGAAATGATGATGAAGAAGAAGAAGAAGAAGAAGAAGAAGAAGAAGAAGAAGAAGAAGAAGAAGATGAAATGATGATGAAGAAGAAGAAGAAGAAGAAGAAGAAGAAGAAGAAGAAGAAGATGAAGGAGAAGAAGAAGAAGAAGAAGATGAAATGATGATGAAGAAGAAGAAGAAGAAGAAGAAGAAGAAGAAGATGAAGGAGAAGAAGAAGAAGAAGGAGAAGAAGAAGAAGAAGAAGAAGAAGAAGATGAAATGATGATGAAGAAGAAGAAGAAGAAGAAGAAGAAGAAGAAGAAGAAGATGAAGGAGAAGAAGAAGAAGAGGAAGAAGAAGAAGGAGAAGAAGAAGAAGAAGAAGAAGAAGAAGAAGAGGAAACAGTCTGTCCGATCAATAACCGACACTCAGTAATCAGCACGTGCGCGCTCATTTAATGTAACATATAAAATGACAGTGAGCTGAAACTGAGCTCAAATTAATAATTAATAATTAATAATAATATCTGATGACACAGACCTGAAGCTGCTCTCCGCGCGCTCTGCTCCACTCAACTGACTGCGAGACCGCGAGGCGCGTTCATGTGGCAGCTGCTGCAGCTGTAAAGGTCCAGTGTGCAGGAGGAGGGAGGTTCCGACCGGCTGGAGGATCATAGGGATGGTTCTGTTATTATAATTAATATGATTACTATTACTATATTTCTATTATTATTATTATTATTATTATTATTATTATATTTCTATTATTATTATTATTTATATTATTATTACTACTACTATTACTATTATTTCTATTATAATTGTTCTTCTTTTTTCTATTTATATTATTATTATTATTATTATTATTATTATTATTTATATTATTATTATTATTACATTATTATTTATATTATTACTACTACTACTACTACTATTACTATTTATATTATAATTGTTCTTATTATTGTTATTATTTATATTATTATTATTTATATTGTTATTATTATTATTATTATTATTATTATTATTTCCTGTCATTCTCATTTAAACATATAAAAGTTCTAACACATGTTTTATTTCTACCATTCAGTCCAATAGTGCATCATGTTACATCACTGGATTTTATTTGAATTCATCTTTTCTTGTTTCATCGTGTGTAACAGCAGAGATTAGACATTAATACAGTGAAACACTGTAAAAAATTAAGTTGAATCAACTCATCTTTTGTAATTAACTCAACGCACACAAACAAGTTTTATCAGTTTCAAGTTGAATCAACTCAAAGTTGAGTTTTATCTTCAGTCTGAACTGATGAACACGAGCTCTGATACTTGAAGTCTTCTGACTTTAATGATGAGTTGGATGAATGTGATGTTCAGGCAGCTCATAGACACACGATCAGACTTCCCAGCATGCATTGTGTGAGAGGTGAAACTCTCCTGAGACCTTCGCTTTTATACTTTGAAGAAAAACGTCCGCTGTGGAAACTCTAACGCGTCTTTAACGAACAAACTAACGTGCTAACAGCGATAAAGATCAATGTTGACTTCAGTCTCTACAAACGTTTCCACTTTTTATCTTAAGTTAACTCAAGATGTGTTTTCAGCTTCAGTTAACTTAAAATAAGACGTTGAACAAACTGTTCAAACTAAATGAAGTCAACTCAAATATTTAAAGCAGCAGCTGAACTTAGATTAAGTTGAAACGTTGACGCGAGCTCTGTGCCAGTTTCAGTACAAACAGGTCCACTTTACTGCCACTTGGACAAAACTGTAAAACTAGAACTGGTAGAAATAACAACAGAAACGTGTTACACTTAGTTATAAGTGTGATTAATGTCGTTTGTTCTCTTTTACTTTTTTATTTCAGACAGTGTGTGTTTGCCTGGCGTGGAATCAGGAGTGAGGATATATATCTGGGGATGTGTCCTGAAACTGAGACGTACATTCAGCCCACTTCAGTTGTTTCATGTTGTGGCTGTGGCCAACAGGACAGAAGGAGTTGGTCGGGTTCCCAGGGTCTCTGCTGCGACGGATCAGAACAACTCCTGACCACAACAATCATCGGCAGCCGAGTAAACCCACACCGACTCCAGATCAGAGCTGCTGCTGCCTCGGTTTTCAAAGACACACATCAGACGGGACGGAGGTCTTCATCTGTGGCTGGAGACGGACAGGAGACACAATCACTGTCACAGACAAGTCCTGTTAGTGAGTGAAACTACTCAGACTGTGTTCATGTTCCTGAAACGTCTCACAATGTGTGATTGTGTTTTTTTGTTTGAGGCTCATCAGGGAAAAGATCATGTTTCACCTGTGTGGCCTCATGAGATCGTTCAGCCATCAGCAGCGCTCTTTACAATCACTTCAGGCCGAATGAATCACTTCTCCCATCACTGCTCAGGGCCCATCAGCCCCTGCTGTCATCTGTCCGCTAATTCACAGCTCAGAGTAATGAAGCGTCGGTGTCTGACCTCGTTCAGCCTGCTGATCAATAAGTGTCCTGAGGTCGTGTTCACAAGATGACGACAATAATCAGTCGACAAGATGAAATGTGGCTGAGCTGAACGAGTGAAGTCAAACTGCTGAAACGACAGATTGACGAGCGCAGGAGGAAGAAATACGATCCAGAATGCAGTTTGAAGAAGGGCTGCGATTAATCTTTTCCCCCATTAATCAATAAGTTGTTTGATCTATTAAACCAGTCGATCAGTGTTTCCCAGAGCCCAGGACAACGTCCTCAAAATGTCTTCAGTCCACAGCTCAGAGACGTCTGCTGTCACAGAGGAGGAGAGAAACCAGGAAATATTCACATTTAAGAAGCTGGAATCAGAATTTTGATGTTTGGTTCTTTAAAAAATGACTCAAACTGATCGATCAGTTTTAAAACTGTTGGGGATTAATTTGATAGCTGACAACTGATCAATGGTTGCAGCTCTAGTTTGAAGTCTGTGATCACAGCAGACGAGCTGTATGGAGACATCTGTTTTAAACTAAGTTGTTTAGCAGAATGCTCCTCACATGTGCAGAACCTGCCTTAGAAACATCATGTTTTTAAGTTTTCTTCAGTATCACAGTGACCCAGTGACAGTTGTCTGTACATCCACAGGTTCACTGCAAACAGGAAGTGTTAATAGATATTTCGGCAAAGATTTAATGGAGTTTTAGAGTATTTATTCATTTTTTTGGTTGTTTTTCTGTTTTAAATCAAGTCTCCAGCTGCTTCAGTTGTTCAGCAGAACGCTGCAACTGTTTTACTGTGAAGCTCCAGAAATGTTTGTGGACTACGAGACTTCACCTGACTTTATATCATCAGGAGGAGATGATGGCTGAGCCTGACTTTATATCATCAGGAGAAGATGATGGCTGAGCCTGACTTTATATCATCAGGAGGAGACGATGGCTGAGCCTGACTTTATATCATCAGGAGGAGACGATGACTGAGCCTGACTTTATATCATCAGGAGGAGACGATGGCTGAGCCTGACTTTATATCATCAGGAGGAGACGATGACTGAGCCTGACTTTATATCATCAGGAGGAGACGATGGCTGAGCCTGACTTTATATCATCAGGAGGAGACGATGGCTGAGCCTGACTTTATATCATCAGGAGGAGATGATGGCTGAGCCTGACTCTATATCATCAGGAGATGATGGCTGAGCCTGACTTTATATCATCAGGAGGAGACGATGACTGAGCCTGACTTTATATCATCAGGAGGAGATGATGACTGAGCCTGACTTTATATCATCAGGAGACGATGGCTGAGCCTGACTTTATATCATCAGGAGGAGACGATGGCTGAGCCTGACTTTATATCATCAGGAGGAGATGATGGCTGAGCCTGACTTTATATCAGCATGATGGCTGGATTCACATTTTTAGGTGAACTGTTCCTTTAATCTCAAACGCTGAAGAGGTTTTGGTTTCAGCCTGAACAGAAACTCATGTTTGTTCGTGAAGAATTCATATTCAAAGACAACAGTTATGTCAAAGTCTTTTATTTTACAAAACAAAACGCAGGTTAGAGATTTTCCCCCTCGACCTCGTGAGCATCACAGAATTTACCAACGAGTTGAAAAAAAAAAAGGAAAACTTGAGAAAAGCTCTGCAGGATTTACAAAAATCAAAAAGGATCTGGAAACACAACAGAAATCCAGGGACAGTCCCTGTCAGTCACTCAGAGTCTCTTTGTGTCCAGAGATCAAACTACTTCTTGGCGTACGTGATCTTCATGGCGCAGGTCGCCGTGATCCTGAAGCCCTGCAGCGCGTCTTTGGCCACGCCCGCCTGCGTGTCGCTTTCAAACTCCACAAAGGCGATGTCGTGTTTCCCCGGGACGAGCCGCACCTCTTTGAAACCAGGAAACCTGCGAGGACAAAAACACCTCCGTCAACACACAGTCTGGTTTCTGTACAGACTTACAGAGTCCTGGCCGTCAACTCACTGGTTGAACAGCATGGAGAGCATCATCTCATTGGTCTCTTCAGGCAGGTTGTTGAGGAACAGGATGTAGTTGGGCGGGTTGTCCGGCACCTGAGAAGAAAACATCCTCATGAATCTCGAGCCAGTTTGTTTTTTTGGTTGTGTTTCCGTTTTAAAATCAAGTCTCCAGCTGCTAAACCTTCAGCTCCAGTCACCGCCACTCTCTTCTCTTCTTTTTCTTATATACGTGTTTGATATTTGCAACTAATGATGTCGCCCTGCGGTGACTAGATATAAAAAGAAGAAGAAAAAGGTTTGTGTTGTGAGCGTTTTGGACGATTAAACAACCAAATTCTGCTTCTTCTCCTCAGTTTTTGGCCTTTTCGGTGACTGCGTGAACAGCGCCACCTGCTGAGCACCAGGAAACAGCTGAGTGTGCGACAGACGTCAGGTTTGTGTTTCTTCTGACTGTCAAAGACTAAAGAGAGAAGAAACTGTTGTCTCTGTGTGGGTCGTCTGTTTGTGAAGGTTTACAGTGAAGCTTTAACGTCCCAGAGAGGAAATGTGGCTGCAGCCAGTGACAGTTAATATTATATTATTATGAACAGTGAAGAAAGATGGCAGCCGGTACAGTTCATACATCAATACTGTACAAACGAACAGCAGCTGGTCTTCAGGTTTGTGTCTCTTCACTTGAATCAAACCAGTTTCTATTGTCGCCGAACAAAATGAACATTCAGCCGTTTCTGCTGCATCTTTGCACAAAATGACCATAATTTACTTTTCTTTGTTCCTTTAATAGCTGCTGAGGTTTGAAGCAGTTGAACAGAGAGGTGACCTGGTTCTGGTTCTGTGCTCCCATCATTACCTGCATGTGGTTCAGCTGGTGTTAAAGCAGTGAACATGCTGTGGACACTCAGCAGGGTCCAGTTCTGATAACGTCGGCCGGACACACTGAATAACGTTACGACATCAAGCCTCAATTCTTCATTAATCTCCGGACTAAAGTTTAACAAGCAGCTTTACATTTTACAGTCGCTCACGTAGAAAATCATTATTATAATATTTCATTTAAACAAACTGACCTTAAAGGACGACACAATTTATACTGTTTTACTTTCTTTATATGTGGCGGACCCTGCCACCTCTCTAGCTCCACACAGTGTTCTGGGACCTTATTTTCCTCTGAGAACAGCTTGTTTATTCTTTAAATGGAGAAAAGTTTGTATTATGACCTCATTAATATTGTAAATATTAAAACTACAGAGCGCTCCTTTAATCATCAGCCTGGTTTATTAGAATCAAAGCGAAGTGTTAACTCACCTGTACTGTGGGGGAGTGAACAGGTGCTGCTGATCCCTGCAAACAACAAACACATGAAGTGAACAACATGTAGAGAAAAATAAAACAGTGACGTCACAGCTGATTACTGATGAACAGTAACAACAGAGCAGGTGATCGACCTTATGAGGAGCAGGTCAGTGGTTCTGCATCTTCTCAGTTATTTAAAGCTGCTGTAAGTAACTTCCTGTCTGTTTCACAGTTACTGATCTCCTCCCTCCTCTCTACGTCTGCGCTCCTCCTTTCTTTTTTCGAGGCAGCTCTCTGTGCCTCTCACTTTTCTTCAAGTGTTTCTGTAACTGTGATGAGATGGAGGGTGTTGACTGACTGATCGCTGAGCCTCACTTGTCTAAACCTAAACGTGACGCTGTCGACGGATGCGTCACTCACCGCTGCTGGTTTCTTCGTTAGGCTCGATGGCAGCTCCAGAGCCTTCTTCTTCTTGTCTTTCTTTTTCTCCTTGTCGCCGTACGTGCCCTTCACCTTGGCGATGACCTCGGAGTCGGTCTTTGCGTACTGTATCCTCTGGAAAACACACGAGTCAGTTAAAGCCCAGCCCTGTTCAGAGGTGACAGCAGTCAACCACAACATCATGACTCTCAGCCTACCATGGGCTTGTTGTAGAAGGGGAAGCCCTGTAGTTGCCTCAGTGCGTTGGTGGCGGCGGCGAGCTCTTTGAAGACGACGAAGGCCTGTCCCCTCATCTTCATGGTCTTCATGGCCACGATTTCGACGATCTGACCGAACTGAGAGAAGAGCGCGTAGAGCGAACGCTTCAGCTCTGCAGGAGGAAGACGAGAAGACAGAGATCAACACAAAGTGTGAGACGGCCGAGACGTCACGTCTGACTGCACCTTCACAACCGTTCACCGCTGAGACGACCAACACATGATGTCAGCACATCAGCACCATCTGGCTGAACTCATCACAGATATCAGGGGTGTTTTTCAGGGTGTCATGACTTCAATTCTACATCCAAAGTTCATCAAAATGAGTTCAGTTTCAATGAGCAAAACCAAAAGACTCTAGTATTTCTTTTCTCTCATCACTTGTGCACATCTGGCACGTATCTGAAGAAAAACAACAACACTGTCTGTGTGCAGCTTCACACATGCCGTTTGTGTTCAGCAGCTGGTTTCCAACCGACTGGTGAAATATAGTTATAACACTTATAGATTTAAATTTGACCATAAGGCCTCCTTGGAAGCAAAGATCTATTCATCTTAACTCCTGACTGCGACCATTTTTGGAGACAGTGCGACTACATTTTCTAACAAGGAGAAATTGCACCTTGTAAATATGCCTCATGATGACAGATTAAACATAATCTAACAATGTTGAAGCCGTCGGTGCTGGAAATAATAAGGTCACATCGAAAACTGAGTCAAATCTTGACCTTAGAATAAAAAGCGACATCGAATTGTGAATTTGGAGAAATGTGACAGCCCTAATATCTTTACATGTCAGGAAAACATTAATAACTGGAAATGATAATGTTTGTTTGATGTAATTTCTGAACGGTGTCTTCATCACATAGTCAGTCCACCAGAGACACACTGACAGGGTGATTTCTACACTGTTAAATGTCCCGTTCAGACGAAACATACCATCAGGCTTCAGCTTGTAAATCATTAGTCAGCATCAGTTACAGGGATGTTAATGATCAACCGCTGTTAATAACAGATTCACCGATTCAAAATGTATAAATCAGAGACGGGCACAAATACATCATAAAGTATATTGTGAATTTAAATAGAAGTCATTTTTTATTTAAAATACGAAAACATTTGTACATTTTAGCCACGTAGTCGCCTTAATGTGCGACTGGTGGAAGCTCTGCAATTAAAAATCAAATAACTTTACCTGTTCTTTAAACTCACAGCCTCCTGGTTTAAAACTGTTTTCTAATGGAAAAACATCAAACCTATTTCATATATGAGGCCTGTTAATGATGAACTGATGACTGAGTGTTCAGGCAGCTGACTATCAATCAAAGAAATTGCTGAAAATGTTGCATCCATAGTCAGTTACTTTGTAGATAAGTGGTAAGTCTTTAAATCAAAGTAAATAATGACAAACATCTATTTAAGTTCCCAGAGTCCAATGTGACGTCTCCAGTGTCCAGAAGCCAAAGGTGATCGATTCCCAATAATACAAAACTAATCAAAGCAAAACCAGAAGAAAAGCTTTAAAAATCAGAAGAGTTCAATAATATCAGATAGTTTCATTAAATAATCTGCCATCATCACTGGTGCCTGCTTGTTATTAACTCACAGTCAAAGCCTCACACGGAGAACAAACACGCACTCACCTTCCTTCTTGACTTTGTCATTGATGTTGTTGATGTAGATTGTGTGGTTTGGTCGGATGTCCATGCTGGTGTCTGCAGAAAACAACCACAGAGCATCTCAACCTGCTTCACCTGCTCAAATCTGTTGGTCAGGTTAGCTGCTAACACCCTCTGTGAGCTGTGAGGGCGTCAGGAGAAGGTGCCAGCTGCGAATATCTCTCAAAACTACAGAGTAAATCACTTAACGTCCCGTCTCAGGTGTTTTTTATCCTGTTTTCATGCGTCAGATTAGCAGATAAAGCTGCTAACAGCGTGCGTCGGCTACATTTCATTCACAACGTTAGCTTAGCAGCAGTTAGCTATGTGGCTAACTGTCTGTTGCGCGCGTGCGTGTAGGTGGTGAAACACGCCGCTGTCTGGTGTTAATGTGCTCAGACACAGGTGTCATCTGATCCAGCGAGGCGGGAAAACCACACACAGGTGAGGAAAGAAGACTGGACTGTATGAAAAGTGTAAAACATGAAACTCACCTCCTCAGCTCTCAGCGCTCATGTGCGACCGGAAACACTGACTGCTGGCGCCCAGAACAGCGGCTGCTGCTTTATGCGCTGCCGCCCCCCGCAGGCCGGGAGGAGAACTGCAGCCTACACGTCCACACCCGGTTACAGCTGCATCATGTTGAATTCTCTCAAAAATTCAGGTGAAAAAACGTCTTTATCTTCTTCTTCTGTCTTATTTCCTGCAGACAGGAAGCTTCACTGCAGGTGTAACCACTCTGCACATGTCAATAACGTTATATTCTGATCAAAAACACGTAAACGTGTTGTCAGCTAACGTGTTTAAAGATTTTAAATTATTTTTATTTTATTGGCTGTTTTTTTCTTCTTCTGCCTAAACAAACTAAATAAAACAAACTCAACACAATTTACATTGTTAACTTTGTTTATATGTGGCGGACCCTGCCACCTTTCTAGCTTCAAACAGTGTTCTGGGACCTGGGACAGCTTGTTTATCCACTTATGGAATAAAGTTTGTATTATTACCTCATTAATATTGTAAATATTAAAATTCTGAGTTTGAATTTCTTCTACAAAACTACACAGTGCTCTTTTTAACAGTTTTGTTTTATGCTATATCTAAATATGTGTTATTACTTTAAATCATTACGGTGGTTGGCCTTCCAGATCTTTCTACTTGTGGTGAAGGAAGTAAAAGTAGTAATACCGGCCTACATTGTAAAATACTCAAATTTAAGTCAAATCTTACTTATGTGAAAGTGAAAATGCAAAATTCGATGAACTATTCGACCTATTTATTACAACTCCAGAACATCTGCACAGACATCAAGTGGAGGACTTCAGTGCAGATGTTTGGCAGGAGGTCTGTTGTTCCTTCGCAATAATAAATGTGCATTTTCACATCAACTATTTTCTTTATTAAACGAGTGACGAGTTGACATGTTGACCCGCCAACAGTCCAAACACTTTAAGATATTTAATTTAAACAGCAAATCCTGTCCCACATTTTTGCTTTTAAAATGTCTGAAATAATTAATGGAAGATCTAAATAATTGATCAATACTTTCACATCATGTTACCTTCACAAGGTCAAACTGCAGCAGCACATCGTCCCTTCAGAGAAGCTGGAATAAGGAAATATTCATTCTTGCTTTAAAAACGTTTCAGATTACTTAGTTTAACTATTCAACCTGTTTATTACAACTGCAGTCTGTGGATTCTTCGTATTTTACACAGTTATATTGAATGTTTACATTTTACATTTTACAATATATATTTTTGGACATTTTCCCATTGTAATAATCTTTTTCTCCATCTATCAGAGTCAGTTTAATGATGCAGCCGCTCTTTTGGCCTCTGCAGGCTTCCATACTCCGCCGTGTTGTCATCAGCTGATGTTTCTCTGCTTCTTTTTGTCAGATGATAGCTAGCTAACAGGCTAACGGGCTGAGAGGCTAACAGGCTAACGGGCTAACAGGCTAACAGGCTAACGGGTTAACAGGCTAACGGGCTGACAGGCTAACAGGCTAACAGGCTAACGGGTTAACAGGCTAACGGGCTGAGAGGCTAACAGGCTAACAGGCTAACGGGCTAACAGGCTAACGGGCTAACAGGCTAACGGGCTAACGGGCTAACAGGCTAACGGGCTAACAGGCTAACGGGCTAACGGCTCCCTGACAGTGACCATGGATACGAGCCGGTTCGCACCGGGATGGCGACGCGGTGTCGCCGCACAGCGATAACATCTGTCCGCGGCGGCGACCGTCCCCCCCTCGGCCCGATCAGTCCGGGTTGCACAGCTGGCGCACAGTCGGTCGGTTATCTGTGCGACTTTCGCCCTCCTTATCCCGCAGTGGGTGAGAGTTGCCCGCTGAGTCTCATGCTAGCGTGTTAGCCGGTTAGCTAGTTAGCTGTTATAAAGCAGCGCCGGGTCACATCGAGGCAGAACCGAGCGGACAACAGCGGGATGTGCGATGGCATCGGTCCGGGTGGCGGTCCGGGTCAGGCCCATGAACAGGCGGTGAGTTAACGACACCATCACGGTGGTTTGAAGCTAATGATCATGTTTAAAATCAGAATAGCGTTTGTTTCTTTTAAGCTAACTGAGGTCATCCAGATGTAGCCGCGGGCAGTCAGGGTCTAAATCTCACGGGTTCACTCAGAAGTGGCGTTTTCACAGCTGCAGGCGTCAATAAGGTGATTTAACAAGTGATTTAATGCGAGTTAAAGTGATTTAATGCGAGTTAAAGTGATTTAATGCGAGTTAAAGTGATTTAATGTGAGTTAAAGTGATTTAATGTGAGTTAAAGGAGTGTGAAGGCCTCTGGTCAGCTGCTTTAGTGGTTTGTGCAGGTGTTGACTCAGTGATTTCTGACAACCTGTGTGTGACTGAGACAGAGATGATTACAGAAACACACACACTGTTAGAAAACACACACACTGTTAGAAAACACACACACACACACACTGTTAGAAAACACACACACTGTTTAAAGTACTTCAGGTTTTATATTCAGCCAGCTTCAGTCTGTTGTGTCAGTGAACAGTTTTCATGCTGACCAACAGAAATCATCCTGTCATAAGATCCACAACTAAAGGATCCTCTTCATGTTTGTGGCTCATCGACCTGTTTTCTCTCCATTATGACCTTAAAACAGAATAATATATGAGTTAATCCTATTATAAATACACTTATCATGTTACTTTTTATTATTATAATAAGTGAATATGTGTAAAACGTTTCAAATCCGGCTTCACAACAATAAAATACACAGTAATGTGTGAACGAACAGGCGGGAATACAAGAGAAACTAAGATTGAGTGTGAAATGTGTTAAATAAAGCAGTGTAACGTCAAGAGTAAAGTACAGCGTAACTCAAAATAGGGGGAAAAAATAAATCTTAACTAATCTTTTAAATATATTGAAGTTTACTGTTACTGAGATTAAAACAACTTTTGTGTGAAGAAGTTAAAAAACTTTCTTTTCCATTTCTAAACCCAAACAACTGTTCAAGAAGTTTGTCTGAATAGAAATCAATGTGAAATAAATCAAAGTGATCTGATTTAAGACAGTTTGTGACAAACAGCGATCCAGAGTTGCTCACAGTTGTAGTTGATAAATGAGTTTAAGGATTAATCAGTTGTTGTATTTGTTAATTACTTTTCTATTTGACTCCGACCAAGACTTAATTTTTGGCGCCGATATTAGCGAGTAAAATCTTGTGATATTCACTCATTTTTTGTCATCAAACACAACACGAAGATAAAAACGGAGGCAGGATATTTTGCAGTTTATTGTCCAGAATGACGTCAGTGAAACAGGAAAGTTCACTGATGATCTAATAATTATAAACCAGTCATATCTTCACGTATCGTTCTGATTTATCTGTGTTAGGACAATAATCGACTGATAACGTCGACCGGCCGATACGTCGGTCAGACTCTGACACGGATCAACGTTTGTTATTTATCCTTTACTTTGTTTTTTAACAGAAACAAATCAGTTGATTGTTGAATATTTGTTGTTTTCTTCATCGTCTATGAAAGAAAATGTGATCGTTGTTTGTTGGATGAAACAAACAGAATGAATCAGCTTGGACCTCGAGATATTACTGTGACATTTAATCAGTCAAACCATTGATCTGACAACAGACAGCTACTGAAGTATTAACTGAGCCGGCGACTAAACTCGGGACGAACTGTAACACAGTCTCTAAACGGTCTCGTGTGTCTGAGTGAACCTTCGTTACATGATGAGCTCATAACGTTACGTAACGTGTTGTTCAGTCACTGTGTCGCTCTGAGGTAACAGACGTGATGAAGTGACCTACAAACTGAAGAAGCTTTTCAAACATCGACCGTCGACACAGAAATCAAGTGTTTCTGTTTCTGCTCGACTCAAACAGGAAGCAGCTTTCAGGAGAACGAATGCACGTGGAAGGAAAAGATGCTGAAGAACTAAAACAACTAGATCTGATGTATAAACTGTCTTCTAGTTAGTTTGAGTCTCTACTGTGATTTAACATTCATTCCTCTTCTTCCTGGTCGGTGCCTGAACGGGCCGAGGTGCAGCACCTGTTTGAAACCTTTGTACAGTAATTAGAGGCCTCGTGAGGTCGGAGGAGGATGTTGATACAGGCCGAGAACAAACTGGGGTGGAGACAGAAGAGCAGACGTGACTGAGCAAACACGTCGTCGCCCTGCTGAGACAATTAAACTGCAGTCATGTGGTTTTAATGATGTCGGGCAGGTTTGTCTGGAGTCGCGCCAACACACGTGCAACAGCAGAGCCCGGTTACAGTGCTGGGAAGTGTTTAAGTCTCAGCTTGAAGACTTTTACCACAGAAACACTTCAGTTATTTATTATTATTATATTAATAATGTTTCAGGCTTCAGTCTGTTGACCACTCTCCACCTGCACTGATCAGTCGTTTGGGCTGTAAAATATCAGGAACTGGTGGAAACTGTCGATCAAGTTGACGTCCTCAAATGTCTCGTTTAGATATTCAGTTTCCTCTCAGAGACGAGCAAAGACACCAGAGAGTGTTCACGTTTAAGAAGCTGGATCAGGTCCAGAAGAACCAGGCGATGAAGGTCGACTGTGTCTCAGCCAACAAGCTGCACTTGAACACAAAAGACGACAGCCGGCGTCAAGGTGGCGTCGTCTGTGTTCATTGTTCAGAGGAGAAACCAGAGGACTGCAGATTTACAAACGGATGTTGTGATTAATTACAGATGAATCGTCGCAGCTCTGTGAACATATTTATCTAACTGTGAAAGATTCTTTACTTATAAAGTGAGACAATATTCATTTAAGATAACAAAGATTGTTTTTGAGCAACAATAAAATTCATTACAGCAACTTACAATGATCTCAGGCAGGTTTGAACAAAGATGTTGTTGTTTTCTCAGCATTGAAAAAGCTGCCGAACTCACCTGATCACATCCTGGAAGAGGATTTAAATGCTGACTTCTGTCACATGTTCATGATGTGTGTGATGTAATTAATACATAATCATTGATCCCTCACAGGGAGAAGGACTTGACCGCAAAATGCATCATCAAGATGGAAGGAAACAAAACCTCCGTCACCAACCTGAAGGTACTTTCTCCTTTACTGTTCTCACAGGCGGTAACTCAGGCTGAAGATGTGCCCTTTTTAATTTTGCTCTCTGATTTCCAAAGCTCCCTGAAGGCATCGCAGGCGAGTCGACGAGGGACCGAACCAAAACCTTCACGTACGACTTCTCCTACGACTCCACGGACTGTAAGAGCTCCACGTTCGTCTCCCAGGAGAAGGTCAGTGTCTGTCGGGTCGAGCGCCAACGTTTCCTTCAGGGACGTCATTTCCAAAACCATTTTTACAGCTTACGTGTGTTACTACAGTTATTATTTATAATAAGACACATATGTAATAATTATTCCATCTTTGTAGAGAATACAAATTCTTGGATGTGTCCACAATATCAAGGAAAGAGTGTAAAATGAAATGCAGGCAAGCAGAGAAGAGTTAGAAGCAGCTGCACCTGAAGATCCCACTGTAGAAGTAAAGCTGCAGCGTGAGCGGGTCATGAGGAAGCGTAAGAGACCGAGCGGGGAAATATTCTGGGCAGATGTTTTGCAGAACTGCATCTTCTCCTGTCCCTGTGTACGTCTGAGTGTGTGTCACAGCTGATTAAACGTTGCTGCGTTGTCGACACGCCACTCGCTCTGAATATCTGAATCACTGTTTGTTCTTTTATAAATGTGCGACTTTAACTCTGAGGCAGTAAAAACTACAACATTTGGCTCCAAAATGTGCTGGAGTTGAAGTATGAAGAAGCAAACTATGTAAACACTCAAGTACTCTGTCACATGAAGTACTGAACTGAGTGTACGTGATCACAGATACACACAGGTCACATTACAGCTCTGCAACATCAATGCTGAGTCACGTGAGCCTTTAATCTGTCGTGACACGTCAGCAGAGGCCTGAAAGACGTCTTAGCAGAAATAAAAGCTCTTTTTTGTTTGTTTGTTTGTTTGATTTGCAGGTTTTCAAAGATTTGGGCTCAGACGTGCTGAAGGCGGCGTTTGAGGGCTACAACGCCTGCGTGTTCGCCTACGGTCAGACCGGCTCGGGGAAGTCTTACACCATGATGGGAAACCCAGTGAGACATTTTTCACATTCACAGTCCAGACTTTGTTATCCAGAGTGATAAGAGTGATAAGACCCACAGAGTTTAAGTTATTGATCCGTCTGCTCGGTGACCTCATCACTGAAGGCTCCGGCCGAGTTCGACTGAACCTTCTCGTCTCCAGACGATGAGTTTGGACAGTCGGCCTGCGACTAACGATTATTTTCGCTTATCTGTTGATGATTGTCTTGAATAACAGCAACACAGTGACGTCAGTACGTCTCCGAGGCCACAGAGGTGGAGGTGATGTCCTCTAACTGCTCGTTGTGCCCCACTAGAAGTCCAATAAATATGAAGATATTCAGTTCACTCTCACATATATAAGTTACCTTCTCACTGTTAATGGAGTACACTCGTATTTTAAGGGTTCATTTATTTGCCAAACAAAGAGACAAAACACACAGTAAACAAAGTTAAAGATAAATATCACGACGTCGTTACCGTGCAGTGAAAATCTGCCCTAGTCTGAACATGTTGTCGTTTCAGGGAGATGCGGGTCTGATCCCGAGGTTCTGTGAAGGTTTGTTCAGCAGAATCTCTGAGTCGACTCGATGGGATGAAGCCTCGTTTCGAACAGAAGTCAGGTGAGACCAGATTCATGCTGCGCTTTATATGAGCGAGAGAAGAAGAAGAAGGACCTGGATGAGCTGCAGAGCACTAAGACGGTGGTGTCACCATGTTCTCCTCTGATTTTTTGCCTTCAGCTACTTGGAGATCTACAACGAGCGGGTGAGAGACCTGCTGAGGAGGAAATCCACTCAGACCTACAACCTGAGGGTCAGAGAGCACCCGAAGGACGGACCCTACGTAGAAGGTACGTTTCATCAATCATCACACACGTTTTCTCAGTGTTTTGTTCACGAGTCAACTTCCTCTAACCTGCTTCATCCTCCCTGATCTCAGATCTGTCCAAACACCTGGTGCAGAACTACAGCGACGTGGAGGAGCTGATGGAGGCTGGAAACATCAACCGCACCACCGCCAGCACCGGCATGAACGACGTCAGCAGCCGCTCGCACGCCATCTTCACCATCAACTTCACACAGGTCGGAAACTCTTCGCTGACTCCAGAGAGAGAAACGCTTTCCTGTTTCCTCTCTAAAATTACGTCCTCATGAGCACTTACTGTAGCTTCTTCAAAACTGTGACAACGACGTCTCCCTCTCTGTCTGTGTCTCTGTCTCTGTCTCTGTCTCTGTCAGGCTAAGTTCGATGCAGAGATGCCCAGTGAGACGGTCAGTAAGATCCACCTGGTCGATCTGGCCGGCAGCGAGCGAGCCGACGCCACCGGAGCGACCGGCGTCCGACTGAAAGAAGGAGGAAACATCAACAAGTCGCTGGTTACCCTCGGCAACGTCATCTCTTCTCTGGGTCAGAGACACAAGATGATGATCAGCTTTGAATCATTCATCGATGTGTGTTTTGGTTGTTGACTGTGTGTGTGTGTGTGTGTCCAGCTGACATGTCACAGGACGGCGTGAACACCAACCTGAAGAAGAAGTCGGTGTTCGTCCCCTACAGAGACTCGGTGCTCACGTGGCTGCTGAAAGACAGCCTGGGCGGAAACTCCAAGACCATCATGATCGCCAGTGAGCAGCGAACACTGAATCACAGACAGACATTTAAACTTTCCCACGAAACAGAAATGTTTGATGTAATTCTGTTTAAATTCCCATCGCAGCGATTTCCCCCGCTGACGTGAACTACGGCGAGACGCTGAGCACGCTGCGATACGCCAACCGAGCCAAGAACATCATCAACAAACCCACTATCAACGAGGACGGCAACGTCCGGCTGATCCGAGAGCTGCGGGCTGAAATCGCCCGGCTGAAGGCTCTGCTGGTTCAGGGCAACCAGGTGAACAGAGGCGGGCGGAGTTAAAGGAGCAGTTCACTCAAAAATGTAAACTCAGTCATCATCTCCTCCCTCCATGGTGATGTTTTAAATCAAGTCTCCAGCTGCTTCAGTTGTTCAGCAGAACGCTGCAACTCTGTTTTACTGTGAAGCTCCAGAAATGTTCTGTGGACGACGAGACTTCACCTGACTTTATATCATCAGGAGGAGACGATGGCTGAGCCTGACTTTATATCATCAGGAGGAGATGATGGCTGAGCCTGACTTTATATCATCAGGAGGAGACGATGGCTGGATTTACATTTTTGGGTGAACTGTTCCTTTAAGAGCAGGTCTCAGGGTTGAGAGGCAGGTTTAGAGAAAGTGACAGTGAACTTTTTTATGAGCTTTTGTATTGTGGATTCTCTAACACGCTCTTAGTGATTATTATCGTTTTAATAATAAAACCACAGCATGAACGTCACATGAATCCACTCAGTGTTTCTGTGTTTGTGTCCATGTGTCAGATCGCTCTCCTGGATTCGCCCACAGCTCTGAGTATGGAGGAGAAACTGCACCAGAATGAAGCCAGAGTGAGTCCAATGTCTCCTGGTGGCTGAGAAGGTGTTGACTGCAGCACCAGACTCAAACCTGCTGCACCAAACCAGACATGTACACGTTCATGTGAACTGGGAATGATCTGCTGCAGAGGTTTCTGTTAACTTGGAGGTTTCTGTCTCGTTTGCAGGTTCTGGAGCTGACAAAAGAGTGGACCAACAAATGGAACGAGACACAGAATATCCTCAAGGTGAGAATGCACGTTTGTTTATCATCCATGATTTTTATGCTCACAATGTGCAGACTGGAGAAACATTCACGTATTCTGTGTCCACACGTCTGCAGGAGGAGACGCTCGCTCTGAGGAAAGAGGGGATCGGCGTGGTGTTGGACTCGGAGCTGCCTCACCTCATCGGCATCGACGACGACCTCCTGAGCACCGGCATCATCCTGTATCACTTAAAGGTCAGAACACACCTGAAACACTTCACCTGCAGGACAGAGACACACTATCTACTCACTCACTGCATCCTTAAAGCTTGATGTATGACTTTAACCTTCTGTGTAGCTGGTGATCATCAGTCCACAAATATCTGGATGAACTGAAGAGATATTTAATCCTTCAGGTGTTTTTAAAAACAGTCACAGCTTCATTAAACAAAAACTACCAGAAACATCAGAAAATGTTCTTCACACACCAGAGAGGAGAAAAGGGGGAAGACATCCAGCTAATATTTAATAATCCTGAGCAGAGGGAAGTGTCCTGTTGTGTGAAGTGACTTTCTTTGTCTTCCTGCTTTCACCTCAGGAGGGACGGACGTACGTGGGCAGAGAGGACGCGTCCACGGAGCAGGACATCAGTGAGTTTGTCACATGAAGCTGTTTTCTGTCAGAAACCAGCAGGAGTGAGTTTTAATGAGCTTCAGGGGAAGAGAAACTGTTTTTCAGCAGATAACAGCGACAACAAACAACAAACAGCAGCTTCAAACATCCTGGAAACACAGAAGAGCTTCAGACGAACAGAAACATAGAATAAATATATTTATTCTATATATTTTTCTTGATCTGTTCAAATTAAACGGTGTTTTGATCTTTACCCAACATGATTGACACCTTTTAAACCCATCAACTTAAAATATAAGATATCTTTATCTTCTTTATAACCTTTTATTTGTGTTTTTATGAAGAGCTGTCTCATCTCCTCTTCGTACAGATTGTCGTCATCGTGCAGGAGTTGGTATAAAGTGCATGGCAGTAGTCTCTGTGTAACACCTCACAGTCTCCGTGTCTCTCCCGTCTCGTCTTTCCCTCCTGCAGTCCTGCACGGTCTGGACCTGGAGAGCGAACACTGCATGTTTGAGAACCAGAACGGCAAAGTGACTCTGGTGCCGCTCGGCGGAGCTCAGTGTTCAGTGAACGGAGTCCAGGTGACGCAGCCGTCGCAGCTCAACCAGGGTGAGACGGCAGAAACCTCATCAGTCGCTTCTTTTCAGCTGCATCACTGTGAAAATATTTTTAATGATCGTTTCCTTCAGAGTCGTGTTCAGTTTTTTTAGTTTCTGTTTGTTGTGTTGCGGTTCAGGTGCTGTGATTCTGCTCGGCAGGACCAACATGTTTCGGTTCAACCATCCAAAGGAGGCGGCCAAGCTGAGGGAGAAACGAAAGGTGAGACGGTCCCTCAGGTTAGAGACGTGATCTCCTGAGAGTCCTTCTAGAGAAGCTGAATCTAACCGGTTATTTTAAGTTGTAGACCAAAAGAACCGCTCTGTATCGTCCTGTTTTGTCGTTGCACTTCTGCTGAGGTACCAAACACACTGATCTGACACTAAAAGGTGTCGCTGATGGGTCAAGAAACAACCAGATACTTTGAAGAAAAGGACCCAGTGTTGTTATGAATTGGTTTTGTTCTCCGACATAAAATCCATCATTAAACGTCCCACATTTGAATTATAAAGCTCTGTTTTTGACCCACTTCTCCCCCTCAGAGTGGCCTGCTCTCCACATTCAGCCTCTCCATGACGGATCTGTCCAAGTCCTGTGAAAACTTGTCCACCGTGATGCTCTACAACCCCGGGTGAGTGTCCCCACACACAGACACCAGCAGCTGCATGTGATGATCAGCTCAGACTCGCTGCAGTGCATCTCCCCTCTGCATCAAACCCCTCAGGACTCACATTCAAGTTCTGTATCTGCACGACACAGATGCACAGGTGGTGAAACTCTGGGCCAATGAAAACACTTAGACCGACACAATGTTTTTAATGTTGTTTATTCTGTTGTTTATTTCCTCTTCTCTGCCAGAGACACAAAAACATCTTCATGACACAAGAATCCCTGAGCTCACTCCTTCATTACACATTTGAAATGTCAAACCTGAAACAACCTTTAAGATATTGAAGTATTTACATCAAACCTTACATCTGTACACACTTCCTGCTTAGAGCCGGCTGAATTAACTGTATGAACCCCGTCTTGTTGACAGTCTCTTCACTGAGAAGGGCCCCGTCTTCCTCAGGTAGACTCAGTCGTCCACTTCCTGTCTAACTTGTCCCGTTTTTGACACAAAGACATGTGTTGACTCGTCCAGTCTCTAAATCTGAACCCTCATTGTCTGTTTTTTTTGTATTATTTTGCTCGTCACCCTGCTGCTTCTTGTTTCCATCTTGACGTGTGACCGTAGAGAATGCATCGTTGCTTTTCCCACATCGCCTGGCATTTTCGTTTGAAGCCTCATTTTTTTTGTGCCGACTGCTGCTTTCACTTACTGCACTTCACTAGTTGTGGTGTTGAATGTCTGTGTGTGTGTGTGTGTGTGTGTTCGCTTTTGTTTTTTGATGAGAGTGAAAGAAGCTGATGGAGGTTTTTGTGTCGACAGGTTGGAGTTCGAGAGGCAGCAGCGAGAAGAGCTGGAGAAGCTGGAGCTGAAAAGGTAGAAGAGTGGAGTCGTGTAAAGGATCAGAGTTCAGCTGAATGTGATCACACTTCAGATCTGAATCCTTTCTGATCTGTTTTAACAAACTAAAGTCATATTAAACTGGGATGTGGGACATGATGAAGAAGCAGAAACAGTTTCTGAGTTGGCAGCAGACGATATGAAGTGTTGAGTGTCTGACGGTTCAGAATCAGACTGGTGGTTACTTTTACAAGATGCCAGCGATTTAAAAAAATACAATATAGGGCACATCTCTGTGAAAGTGTCCAGACTCCATTTAAAAATGTCTCAATTTAGTGAGTTGTTGAGTTGGAGACACTTTATAAAATATGTTCCACATGAACTTCTTTGTGTCTTTGTGTCCGTTTGTCTCAGTAATGGATGTGTATATTTGCATATAGAGCAGGAAGTGATGTCTGATTAATGTCGGATCTGAACAGCCTGTATTTGTTTTTGTGGTTGCTGCAGGAGGCTGATCAAGGAGATGGAGGCGAAGCACCAGAGTGAGAAGGCAGAGCTGGAGCGGCTGCAGCAGGAGGTGGAGAGTCAGCGTAAGGAGTCTGAGGAGGTGCAGCAGCGGATCCTCCGTCAGGAGGAAAGCCTCCGCCACCGCAGCCAGGACATCGAGAGCCGCCTGAGAGACTTCCTGGCCGAGAAGGAGCGCTTCGAGGAGGAGAGACGCTCGGATATCCAGGGGGCGGGCCTCCAGCCGAGGCACCACCAGGAGGAGGGTGAAGCAGAGGAGGAGGAGGACGAGGAGGAGCGGCGGCGTCAGGAGGCCACAGAGCAGACCGAGATCTACCGCGAGCTGGAGAGGCTGAAGAGGGAGCGCGAGGAGCAGAAGGTTCGTCTGGAGACTGAGCGGCGGCGGCTGGAGGAGCAGGAGCGAGAGCAGCTGAGCCTGGTGGGGAGGCTGGAGGAGCAGCTGAGGGAGAAACACGAGGCAGCCACCACCCTGCTGACCCGGGAGGACGCCCGCCGCCTGGAGGAGGAACGTCGAGCTCTGGCTGAGATCAGAGAAACTCTCCTTCGTGCTAAAGAAACCGGAGAGCGGCCGGATGTGGAGGATGCCAGCAAGGAGGCGAGGTCTGCCCAGGCACGATACACCGACTTCAAGGAGGCGCAGGTGAAGGAGCTGGGCCAGCTGGAGGAGGGTCTCCAGCAGCAGAGGGAGCGCCTGGAGAAAGAGGTCGCTGCTGAGCAGAATACACTGCTGCACCTCGCCCGAGGCTTTAAAGAACGACAACAGCAGCTGAAAGAGGAGCAGGAGAAGGGGGCGCTGGAGGCTACAGCCGTCTGCCAGGAGGAGCACCTGGTCAAACAGGCGGAGCACAGGCTGCAGTTCAAGGAGCGTCAGCTGGCCCGCGTGGCCGACGGCCTCCTCCCCGCTCTGGCCGAGGAGAAGCAGAGAGCCGTGGAGATGCTGGAGCGCAGCGGCGGAGGAAGCAACGGGAACTGCGACAGCCCACCGGGGCTCGACAACACGCTGTACCAGGTGGAGAAGGAGCTGGAGGACAAGGAGGAGAAACTGAACCTCCACTGGAACAGCGCTCAGCAGCTCCAGCAGCTCCAGGAGACCTACGAGTTCACGGCCAACGTGGCGCGGCAGGAGGAGAAGGTGAGGAGGAAGGAGAAGGAGATCCTGGAGTCGAAGGAGAAGCAGCAGAGGGAGGCGATGGAGCAGGCGGTGGCCCGGCTGGAGAGGAGACACTCGGCCCTGAGACGCAGCGTCTCCATGGAGCCCGACACCGAGGAGCAGAGACACAAGAGCTCGGTCATCAGGAACCTGAGGACGGGCGCCGACCTGGACCAGCAGAGGTGAGAACTTTACAGTAATCAGTCCATGAACGCAGAAGATGCCACAGAGGTGAGCAGGCCGTGAAAACAGAGCTCATGCTGTTGTTTTCTCTGTAGAGTGGAGCGGGAGATCCAGAAGCTGAGACAGCGGATCAGTGAAGGCGAAGACAACAGGACTCACTCCATCAGTAACGATGAGAAGACGAGTCACAGCAGCTCCCCGGTCAGCCACATCCAGAGTCTGAACACACTGCTGCCGCTGTCAGACGACAGGTACACCCACTATACTACACTATACTCTGCTTGTCTTCTGTTTCCGTCCCAGAAACACGTTTCTGTTGTTGCTAACGTTGGTTTGTCATCCTCTTCATTATTTTGCAGGATTAACGCGTACATCGAAGAGGAAGTCCAGCGTCGGTTACGTAAGATGAATCTTCTGAACGGCAGCAGCAGCAACATGGATCTGTCTCTGTCCTGTGAGTCCCTCAGGGTAAGAGCTGATCCACACGCCTTTATTTAACCTGCAGACTTTTATTAAGGTGCTGCTCAACTTTTTATAATTCAGAATCCAAACCAGCTGTGAACCAGACCGCCACACTTCGTCCACATGTACACGGGTATATTTCGGAACGAGGTTTTGAAACAACCAGACGCTGAACAATCTTTACTTAACTCACTCTTTACTTACTTACTTACTTGCACTTCTATATGTTGTAAGAAGTATAAAGTAGCAGAAAGCAGAAATACTGAAGCAAAGTACCTCAGAAGTTTACATAAGTACTTCCTTTACTGGTTATTCTCAACTTTGAGACGAAGATTTGTATTTTTCCTGTGAATGTAAATCGGTCTCAGTTTGCAGTAATCTGTCTTCTGGATTACTAATAATCTGTATCAGTATCGGCCCTAAAATAACCACATTGATCGACCTGCACCCCACAATATCATAACACGTACTCCATGTCCAAGTCCATAATTATCAGTGATGCTACAAACACTGATGAGTGTGTGTGTGTGTGTGTGTGTGTCATCGGTCCAGTTCGTTTCTGAATATCTAGGACAGAGTTTTTCAAAAGGTCCGTTTGTAGCATCTAAAACTGCAGTTTCTTTGTGTACGAAAGGCCAAAACTAGAGATGCATGATTTATTTTGGGATTTATATGATCAGCTGTTTATCAGTATCAGTGAAATCATATCCTGGTGCTAGAGGAGGATACAAGTCTGAGTTTTAACTTAAGAAGTTACAAGAGATATTGAAAATGAAATCGTCCTTTCTTACTCTCCGGTGTGCATAAACTACGAGTTAGGACATTTTGGGAACTCATGTTTGAATACAAAGATGTGACTTTCTTGATAATCTTATCGCCGTCGGCCGTGACACGTTATCAGTATCAGATGAAAAACATCTGGTTCAGAAAGCCTCCATTTAAGAAATACCTGTGTACGTGTGGACGGGGTCTTAAAGAACATCCAGACTCTTCTGACAGAAAGTGACTCGCAAGTCATTTAGATGATTGATCGGCAGTGTCAGTCTTTTTTCAAGCAAAAACATGTTCTGGTTCCAGCTTCCTTTTTAAAAAGTGAGAATCCCGTCATTTGTTGTCAAAGACGCAAAGAAAAACACATCGAAAGATGTCAGAGTCGACATTTTTCACAGTTTCCTGACGTAAGCTGCCTTTAGTTGAAAACATCATTCATCAGGTTTCTGCTCCAAAACAATACTTGTGGAGATATTGTTTATTTTATCAAACAGTCTGCCAACGTCCTGAAACATCCACCTGAACATTTTATAATTATGGACAAAAAAACATCTTCAGATTGTGTAATGAAAGGAGTGTCGGGAGTGTTTTCTGAGGTCCAGAAACAGACTGCGAGCTGAAGCGTCTCTTCCTGTGTAGAACTGATATTCAGCTCTTTAATCCTGCAGGAGGAGGAAGAAGTTAGCGACAGTAGCTCTGTTAGATTAACAGACGAGGTAAGACCAGGATGCTTCTGCTCTGAATGTCCCAGTGAGACTCTCCCTGCTCTGTAATCTGCATGAATCTCCCCGATACAGTTCTGGATCAACTCAGTCCGTTTGGTTTGCTGTTCTTTTAATTGGGTTCTTCTCCGCCTGGTTTTTTTAATCTTTCCTGGTTTTGTTTGATTTGTGCCTTTTTTTCCTGGAATCATGACGTATAATTTGACAATTGAAATCATTTATTATTATTCTTTTTGAAGGTTATTAATAAAAATTTTGCCTGCTGTTTTGCAAATTAAGAATACTCAGTGGATATTTAACATTTTATGATGCTGAGTGTTGACGTTCAGTTTCATCTTTTTTCAGGATGATGAAAAACTGCAGAACATTAATCCAAGGAGGCTTAAATATGAGGTAAGACCAGGATCCTTTTCTCAATTTAATAATCAATCAATGAAAATCAGTATTACTGCTACGTGTTTACAGTGGTGGGAAGTTAAGTTGATGTGCCTGTTATTGCTCATATGCATGGTAAGAAATTACATAACAAAAATCTTAACATCTGAAAATCTACATATAATTATAGAAAGGGTTGTCAGACGGGAACGCACCGACATCATGTTTCATTATTCCAATCATTAATATCAGTCACTTGACTTCTTATTTGGTAGAACGAGAGCGGCTGAAACAGCAGAACATTGAATATTTTGGATCTCTTAGGGCCTCATAGTGATTCTTCCAGGCAGAGAAGTTTGGTCCAGTTGTTTATTTTGGAAAAGACTTTTTAAAACTCTTCAGGGCTCTGACGCACCAGGCTGACGGTCCACCGCTGGCCAATGTCGGGACCGTCAGTGAGTGTCTGTGGTCCAGGTATTCGCGGTGTGTCCCACTCCGCTGCCCGTTGTCGATGTCTTTCCAGCCGACTGATTATGTTGAATCTATGGCGCAGCCCATCCCTGAGAGAAATGACTCTGATAGGGTTAAAATCGGGTTTCCCTATTTTGAGTGACGAATACAGACCACTGCCACCTGGTGCTCGGCCAGAAGGTACACGCTCGTAGACTTTTTGGTGTGTTTAAGTGCAACGTTTTTGGCTGAAACACGGGCGTCATGAGGCCGTGCAACAGTCGGCTTTTGGCGCCGCTAGTTCTTTTACGTTGTGTTGGTGTGTCTGGGCCCTGAGGACAAAAACACTAGCAGACTAAAAATAGCATGAAAATGTTACATCTGAGCTCCTTTATTTCAAACGACCTGGATTTAAACATGGATAAAATAGTATTTGCAGAAGAAATTCTGCTAAAATAATCCATCTCGTCACCAAGAAGGATGTCATCTTAAGAATTATTTGCAAATGCTACTTTTCCTATGTTTGATTGTAATTTAAAGTTTCAGAGTATTTTTTACACTTGTCATTATAATTTGCATGCCAACCCTCCTTACCCTGTTAATTCTGAATCACTTACGACTCACCTGTGCACCTGGTGATGGACGAACTGTAATTCTGGGTGGATTAAGGACTTCAGTGTAATTCAAAGAACCTTCACGTCCTTCTTGACGATGTAGTCATGGACTCTCCCTCCACCTTGTGCACACAGAGAGGCTGTGGGTCGTGGTCTAGCTTCTCACCGGCCCCGGAGCTCGAGGCAAACTGCCCTCCTCACATCCAGGAAAACATGCCGGAAGAACGAGAGGCCGGCCTCTCAAAGCTTCACAGAGAAGAAAAATCCACAGCCGAAGCCTTGATTGAGAAACAGGAAGTGCCGTACAGAGAAGGTGACGAGAACAAATGGTGGCAGGGAAGAGTGAATGTCCCTGTAGGTGAAGTCGACCGAGCTGTTTCTGAACTTGATCCTTCTGTCGACTCGGCAAACAAAACCACCGACAGATTTGATGAAAACGAGAATATCACTGATAAGAAACGAAGCGATTCTGCCTCCTGTGGTCCTGATGAGGATGAGGATGCTGATAAAAAGACTGAAGGTGGAGTGAAGGAGTTGCTGGTGAATGATCGCTCTTCTTCTGGCTCGGCAGCAGGGATAGTAAATGATGAACATCTCTCCAATGATAGACCCTCAAATTTGCTGAACTCTGTCTTTGGTTACATCTCCTCCACGCAGAAGTTGCAGGAATCCATTCGTGAGCAAATAAAACAAGTGAGAGACGCAGGAGCTGAGAAAGTTGCGGCCAACTGGAGCTACGATTTGGGATATTTTACTGGAAGGCTGTCCGACGCGTACAAGGACGCCGGTAAAAGGCTGCAGGACACGCGGGACATCATTCAAAATGTCCGAGCTGGTGACATGAAGGTCGTACTCTCGCAGTATGTGACCAAGATGTCCAAAGAGCTGCCGCTGATTCATCGAATGCAGCTGAAACCGGAGCCAGAACCTCGTGTCCTTGCAGAAAACAAAGTCAGTCCAGTCGATCTGTCGATGGATCGCACCCTGAGTCTTCCTCAGAACTGCAACATGTCTGCGATCCCGGGCGTCTCCGGGTGGCCCGAAGGCTCCGTGTCGTCTCTCAAAAACACTTGTCCTGAAGTGTTTTATCAGAACCTGGTCCAGCTGCCGCCGGCCTTGTCTGAGCTACAGTCACTTTCATCCCAGAAGATTCTAGAAAAGTTGGAATCTCTTGCTCCTCAAATAAAAGTCAACAAGCTCCTGAGTATCTTCTGGATCCAAACGGCCAACCGTCAGCAGCCCATCCCAAAGCCGGGCTGCTTGCTCTTATCAGAAAAGGACATGACGGTGCTGTCGAGTAAATTCAGTTCAAGCGACACCTTAGCTGTCTTTCACCATTTTGATCTCATGGAAATTAAGAAGGTCCAGATTAGCTTGGCAGGGCAGCACGTCCGCCTCATTGGCTGCACAGAAGACACAGTCTTGGCCGTCTTCACCCACAGCAGAGCGCTCACCCAGGAGCTCTGCAGGGCTTTACTGAAGGTCCTCTCTCCTGAAAAGCTCTCTGAAGGGACTGAAGACCACCCGTTGCTCTCTGGTGACCTCATGGCGCTCTCTCTGGATTGGTCGTCGAGTGTTCCTGACATCGTCCTGGACAGCGGCCTTCACGTCACCTCCAGATTTAAGCGAGTCCTGGCAGACCTCCTCTACATCGTCCACGGGAACATGGACGGTCCTGGCAAACCCTCTCTGGCAAACATTCGTCCTCTGCTCTACACAAGTGTCAAGGTCATGAACTCAACCCGTGTGCATCAGAGCGCCATTTCCCAGTTCCTCCTGACGGACACTCATGTAGCTCTTCTCCGTGAGGACGGCGTCTTTCACCCGGTGCCACGGGGCACCAGTCTGGTCCCGTCCCAGCCCCAGTTTCGAGGGCTTGAGCTCCGCAAGCGTTCGGAGATCAGGTGTCTGCTCGTGAGGCGGAATGACGACTGGCTGGTGGTAGAAATCACGTTTACAACCCACAAAGCAGAGAGGAAGGTCGAGTCCAGGCGAGGCTCGGCTGAAGTGCCCTCCGTCTCTCATCACAGGAGTCAGAACCACTCCTGGAATTTATCTTTTGGATGCAGCTCAGAAGCCATGATCTTGATTAATCACCTGAGTACCTGAGTTACACACTTGAAGGCTGTTTCACCTGAACTTATATATGCAAGGTGAAGGTGACAGATTATCTGGCAGTCACCTTTTATCTATTTTAGGATGTGTAAAAGGAAAAGTTCACCCAAAACAAGTAACAGTAAAACAGAGTTGCAGCATTCTGCTGAACACCTGAAGCAGCTGGAGATGATTTAAACATCAGATGTCTCCACACAGCTCGTCTGCTGCGATCAGAGATCAACCTGATCTGAGGAGACGTTCTGCAGACGGGGTGCATGCTAACACTTTTAGCTCAGCAGCTACAGTGAAGATTTCAGCTTTAAAAAAAGGGTGTGAATAAAGAAATGTTTTGTCGACTACGAAACTTCACCTGAACAACTTTACACGAGTTATTAACATTTGTTGGAGAAGAGCTCAGGTATTGTGTGTGTGACGGTAACATGGACGCATCTGAAAGCATTTTAAAATATTTTTAAACATTTTAAAAACATCTGATATTCAAATGTAATTTTTGTCTGTTTTGCTACAAAATCCTGAAGATTGTGTTTTGAGAGGAGGAACCATGTGGACCTGTCCTGACTGTAATCTGTAGTTGATCTGAAGTCGCAGTGAACGATTGAAGACAAACAGCTGATCAGTGTTTTTGTCTGTTTACTGTTTTTAGTCGTGTCGATGATTCGTGTTTGATTTTTGGTCGATGTCGTTCAAAGGGAGAATCTTGATGTCACTGTTGCACAGTTCGCTCTGCACTTTAAAAACATTTATTTGATCTGATGACTTGATGAAGATGAATAATTATTGTGTATTTGAAGGAATAATGTTGTATAATGATAAACACAGTGTGAACATTAATTTTGTAAAGATTATAATAAAGATTTGTACAATTCTTACCGTCTGATTTTATTTTGTAATCATCAGAAATTATTCTCAATCAACTTCACAAATTGATCCACAATAGTTATTGTATGTTTCCTGAGTCAACACTTTACTCTCGTCCTCTTTCGTCTCCTTCTCTTCTGCTGTCTCGTGTCCTTTCTCCCCGGTGACGTCCTCTGCAGCACCTGGTCTGTCGTCCTCTCGGGACGAGCGGCGACGGCCTTCAGGAGCCCGTTAAAATTAGCATTCCTCGTCACGTCCTCCGCGGGCAGGGGAAGGACGAGCACTTTGAGTTCGAGGTGAAGGTGAGTTTCCTCAGCCGGGTTCATCTTTCTCATCATCTTCATCAGTTATTAATGTTCTGACCCGTTCATCCTTCTCATGTGTGGTCTCTGTCATCATCCTTCTCATGTGTGGTCTCTGTCATCATCCTTCTCTCTCTGGCTGGTTATTTTTATTATTCTTGTTCTATTTTAGAAGATAATCAGTCAATTAATGTGTCGATAAAATGAAATGAGATTAAATAATCCTCAAGCAGAAATACAGTTTCTACAGCAGCACAAGGACAAAAATAAGTACAGATGAATTAAGGCAAATAATTCAAAGTGTATAACACAATGAATACAATGTGTTTCTTGTTTATAATTTATAAAAATCTGCCTGTGGAACGTGAATATGATGATTAGGGCGATCGTGTCTTAAATGAAGTGTAATGAGATATTTTGACTGGAAACAAAACAAATATACTCGACTTAACTTTTAGTTTTTGAAGTGTAGAATAAAATAGAAACTGTACAAAAGAATTTAATTCAGAAACATGAGATTACAGGTGATATCTGTTTGTTTTTAATCTGTTTTATCTGAACATTTCAAGACTGGATTTAAATTTAAGTTGAATGTTTTTAGTCAAGATCTCAGATCTCAGAGGTAAAAGTCGAAGTTCCTCATTTAAAAAGTACTTTAAAAATAATAAATTACTGGATTTTAATTGGTGATGAATTAATGTTGGATCATTTTAGTCGTGGAGCTAATTTTAAAGGAACAGTTCAACCATGAATGTAAACTCAGTCATCATCTGATATAAAGTCAGGCTCAGCCATCGTGTCCTCCTGATGATATAAAGTCAGGCTCAGCCATCGTCTCCTCCTGATGATATAAAGTCAGGCTCAGCCATCGTCTCCTCCTGATGATATAGTCAGGCTCAGCCATCGTCTCCTCCTGATGATATAAAGTCAGGCTCAGCCATCGTCTCCTCCTGATGATATAAAGTCAGGCTCAGCCATCATCTCCTCCTGATGATATAAAGTCAGGCTCAGCCATCATCTCCTCCTGATGATATAAAGTCAGGCTCAGCCATCATCTCCTCCTGATGATATAAAGTCAGGCTCAGCCATCATCTCCTCCTGATGATATAAAGTCAGGCTCAGTCATCATCTCCTCCTGATGATATAAAGTCAGGCTCAGCCATCATCTCCTCCTGATGATATAAAGTCAGGTGAAGTCTCGTAGTCCACAGAACATTTCTGGAGCTTCACAGTAAAACAGAGTTGCAGCGTTCTGCTGAACAGCTGAAGCAGCTGGAGATGATTTAAACATCAGATGTCTCCGTGCAGCTCGTCTGCTGTGATCACAGAGATCAACCTGATCTGAGGAGACCACCAGAGGAGAAGCTGTTTATGTTCTTTACGGAGGGATTTAACGTTTAAAAACAAGATAAAGACTGAAATTTTTTGGTGACTTTATTTGCTGCTTGCTAATAAATCACAACATATTTTATGATCATTGTATTAATACTCAGAATCAGACAGTAACTTTGTATCAGGTCCGAGTCCGTTCGCTGTGAGCTCGACTGTAAATGTTTGATCTTCTCTTCCGTCTCTACATCCGACGTTTCTCCCTGTTTCATCAGATCACCGTGATGGACGAGACGTGGACGGTGTTCAGACGTTACAGTCGCTTCCGGGAAATGCACAAGAGCCTGAAGTTAAAGTATCCAGAGGTGAGAGTGTGTCATCCTACAGAGTGTTTGATATCAGCGTGTTGGTGCTGCGACCGTCGCTTCAACTTAACTAAAGGTCACAACGTTTGGACGTGTTGTTACACTGCTGACTTCTTACCTTCACACAGTTAACTCGTTATTTTCTGTTTCCACTTTAGTTTTCTGTCTCTGTTTGTTGAGGTTTAGGCAACAAAGACAATCGGTTAGTTTAAGAAAAACATGTTTGGGTTGAAATATGCACGTTCACAGCGTTGAAGACGAGTTTGAAAGGAAAACTCTCCCATGTGCATATTTTGACTGGTCGGTCAATAAAGACTTGAAGACATTTCCAGGATTAATCTTGTTAAAACGTGTTTGGTGAAGTCTGTCGTGTGTCTGTTTCAGCTGGCAGCTCTCGAGTTCCCTCCAAAGAAGCTGTTTGGAAACAGAGACGAGCGGATGGTCGCCGAGCGCCGGAGTCACTTAGAGGCAAGACGATTAAATCCAACGATCAAAAGACGAAGAGGTCGATCCTCTCGTCATCTGTGTTCTTAGAAACAGACACGTTTGAGTTGACTTCATGCTTCTTCCGTGTTTCTTGCAGCGTTACCTGAGGAACTTGTTCCGGGTGATGCTGTCGTCCTCCGGCTCTCCTCTCCGAGCCGACGCTGACGGCGGTTTCCATCTCACCAAACACGCCATCTGTGATTTCTCGCCGTTCTTCAAGAAGGGCGTCTTTGAGTACAGCAGCCACGGCACCGGCTGACTGAACGTTTCTTCAAACCAAAACGAAAGAAACTGCTCGGTGCCTGTTGCCCCGGGCCTCGGCTCGGGAGAGAATCGCCTCAGAGGGTCAAAAACTTGCAGGTCAGTTTCCTCTCCGGCCTCACGTCATCCTGGGAGACGAACATCTCAAACCAGTCTGCTGCTGCTCAGCTCTTTGTCCCTGTGGAAACTTTATCACAAATGTTCAAGTAGGAAATTCAGCGCTCTGTTTAAAGAGTTTCATTTCTACGTTATTTATCCAGAGAAAAATATCATTTCATCGTCTATAAAGATACGACTCTGTACCATCGACATGTGCCGAGTTTTTCAAGTCGCTGATGGACACAAACACTTTATTTGACTCATTCTAGCAATAAACAGCTTTATATCTAATATATTCACAGCTATGATATTTATCACAACTCTAAAGAAAGACACAACATTAACACAGGAGGCGCAGACCACCAGAACAAGCTGTCGCCACGAGCAACACTGAACAACATGTTAAAAATAAATGTATAATAAACATATTTGTGCCGTGTAGAAAGAGAAACGTCTCAGCTTATCACATTTCATTTACTGACTCCCAAAATACGCTTCTGATGTGACCTGAGAGACGATTCAGAGCTCTTCTGTGCTCGAATTATTCATTTTACAAATTGATTGCAGGAATATTTTCTTTTAAACGACAGCATGATCAGTAAAATCACATTAGATTAGTGAAAACCTGTAAAATATGCGATCAGAGCGCAGAGATGCAGCCTCACAATGTTCCAGCACAAACACATCTGTGATAATAATCGATTGATTCATTCAGAGGGAACGTTTCGTCCCTTCGGCAGCTCAGAACTTAAATATATCTTCCAGAGCTCATTTTCAATCCGTCATGAAATCAGCCTCCGTCATCGAGCCGCTGGGATCCGATCCTGAAGTCTTCCACAGCCTCACCGTCGCCAGCAGCTGATCAGGAAACAGTCTCATTTCAATTTGCCTGAAAGTGAACTCATGAACCGCCGACTGCTTTCTCCATAAGCCAAACTGTGTGTATAAAGACTGTAAATATTAATGTGCATAGTTTTTCTATACAATATGCTTGTTTGCCATGTAATCTATTGACATTGAATGTCAGTAAAGGGAATGTACCACAACACTCGGACTGTTTTTCTTCTTTGTGAGTGAATCGATACCAGAAGCTACAGCCAGGAGACATTTAGCTTAGCTTAGCATGAAGACTGGAAACAGAGGGAAACAGCGAGCCCGGCTTTGTCCAAGTGGATAAAAACTAAATGAAACAAAACAAACACATCATATTTAACTTTGTGAACTTCAAACTATAATTCATCAGAGACATTAAAGGAAAAATCTGTAAAATGTTCAGAGTTTTAGTTTTAAACATTCAAAAGCTGAGTCAACAACATGAACTCACTAAATGTGAAGAAAGGAAATATTTTTCCTTCCAAACAGAAAAATCCAACCGTCACCGTCTGAACTCAAGTTTCTCTGACTGAACTCAGACGAGCTTCATCGCCTCGTTAACTCATCGTCAAACACACGTCATTCAGACTGGACACAAACTGAGTCAGAGGCACCAGAACAGTGTTGGTTTGTGTCCACAGTCACCTCTGGTTCGGTCCAAATAAATCCTCAGCTCACAGAGTAACGTGTGAGGATATTGTCCGTCCAGACAAACTCTAGGGCCGCTGGTGTCGCTGCTAACTGTAGCTAGCTACAGCCAAGGATAGCTAGCAAAGAGCAGCAGCTGGTGATGCACCGTCCCCTGTGGGTTTGGAGCTGCCGGCGATTTCTGGCCTCATTTTACAAATTACACCTTCAAACTACAGTGAACTGAAAACACATGAAGTGAAGACCAAAGAAATGAAAACGCACTCTGAGGAAAACCAAGTGTGAAGATAAGAGACAAAAGTACTGTGATGAGAATAGTTTATTGTTGTTTGAGTGAGCGTTGTGATTTAGAGTTTACCTGGTAAACATGTCATCACCAGCAGCACCAGGATGACGGACCGGTCCCCCTCAGAACAAAGTCCATTTATATTTGTGTAAAAACACTTAAAACAGCTGTTCACTGCAGATGAACGATCAAATGAGACAGAGGTAGAGAAGATAAGTGTTATCCAGGTAGAGCAGGTGAGTGGTCCTGACACCTGGAGGACTTCAGTGTTTGGATGCAGGTCCAGGAGAGTTCTGCACCGGAGTCTGTTGGCCCAGGATCTGCTCCGAGGGCCTGAAGGGGAAGTCGTACAGAGGGACGCCCAGAGCCTTCAGCTTCTCCTTACAGGTGTGCAGCATAGAGTCATACACCTGCAGGTCACACGGTCGTTTAATCACCACATTATCTGACAAAAGATTTGTTTAATGAATGCATGAAGAGTTCACTGACCTCAGAGTCTCGAGCCAAGTCACACTGTAAAGCATCGATGGTGATTCGTTTGGACTCCAATATTTCCTACAGGCAGGAAAACACTCTCAGACAGAAGCTCACATGTAAATTATATCTAAGTTATATTATACAGGCACAGGTGGAAACGAGACGTGGACACAAAGTCGCACCTCGAGTTTGTTTGCGGCGCTGCCACCTTCACTTGGGTCCACGGTGGAGGCGGAGAGCGCGGCGCAGAGCTGAGCCTCCTTCTTCTCCAGAGTTTCTGTCAGCGCCGACAGCTTCCTCTCCAGCAGCAACTCCTTCAGTCCACTCTTCTGCTGAAGGTCCAGAATGAGCTCCGTCTGCTTCTTCAGCAGCTCATCGCGCTCCTGCTGAACCTGCCGGACACCAAAACATTCACATAAACACCGGCCGGACTGAGTGGAGGTGAAACCTGTGTGTGAGCAGTTCACCTTCTCAAAGGCCTGTCGCAGCAGCTCCTTCTCCACCGTCAGATCCCTCAGCTCCTTCTCAACGAGCTTCAGCTGAGCTCGAGACGTCTGTCGGACACATCACATTACTGATCTCTTCATGGGCCGCACATTCGGAGTTTTAACCGTCACTCCAGTTATTATATTTTAATAATTCATGTCATTGTGCTGAAAATAGTAAATTCTGACCTCTAGTGGTGAAATAAAGAGTTTATAATGTCACTGTATCTTTATGTGTTGGAGACTGAACGACAGACAAATCTACAACAATCAGACTCATTCAGACTATTTGCAGCTATGTTACAGTGACACTGTGTCATGATGCTCTGTGCAGTGAACGCACCGCCATCTTGGTCTTGGTCTGGTTGAGCTCTCCCAGCTGTTTCTGCAGCTCGGGCAGCTTCTGCTGGGCCTCCTGCAGAGATTCACTCATACGTTTGTTGTCCTGCTGAGCTGCTGAGAACTCTTTGTCCACTCGTGAGTGCTGCTTCATCACCTCTTCAAGTTTTGCCTACGAATCGACAAACGCAACACGGCTCATTGAACCAGAGACATCGTCTTTGTGACCGTCTAACAATGGAATCAAAATCAAATCCTGACCTCAAAGCCTAATTAAAGTGTGGATTTGGAGAATCGTGACACTATTAACATGTAGTCACAAACAATAACGACCTGTGAACATTAAACATGGCCTGAAAACACAGCTGAAGTGAATCTACATGTCTTTTATTTGGGCGGGTTGAGTAGAAACGGTGTTGATGTCTCGTGCTTTGAGCTGCGAGTCTCTTCTGCTCAGTTTGTGTGTTTTCTGTGTCGTCTCACCTTCAGCTCGTCTCGATCTGATATGAGCTCATGTTGAATATTGGAGTAGTACTCCTCGGCGCGTCTGAGAGCTCTGTCGTTATCCTCCACCAGAGTCACAACACGACTTTTCATCCTGTCCTCCATCTCGTTGATCTCAGCACTCAACCTTCTGCTCTCCGCTGCGCTCACCGTCTGCATCTTGTGGTGATGTTTCATCTCCAACTCTGTTAAAAAGCAACAGAAGGGAAATGTTCAGAGTTTATAACCGCAGTTTTAAACTGAAATCAGAAGTGGAAGTCGGGTTTACTCACCTCTGATTCTCTTGTCATGGCTGTTTGCCATTTCCATCAACTCCACCTGATGTTTCTGTGGAGAACCAGAGCGACAGATCTGTGGCAGAGCTGCTCGCATGTGCACATCAAACAGGAAGCAACGGCAACACTCAAGTGTCAAAATAAAAGCAGGCTCACCAGCTTCAGCTCCTTGATGTAGGTTTCGTTGTGGAGCTTCTTCTCTCTGAGGTCCGCCTGCAGCCCGTGCGTCTCTCTCCGCAGCCCGAGCTCGGACACTGTGTGCTGGTTCTGGACGAGCGCGGTCGAGGCCACGGCGTCCATCTTCAGCTCAGAGGTCGCGCTGTGGTGTTCAGACAGGACGTGCTTCAGCTTCTGCTTGTACACCTGAACACCAACCATCACAGGTGACGTTTAGAAGAGAAATCAGTGTGTGTCTGTGTGTCTGTGTGTGTGTGTGTGTGTCTGTGTGTGTGTGTGTGTGTGTGTGTGTGTGTGTGTGTGTGTGTGTGTGTGTGTGCAGCTCACAGTGATCTCCACTCGGTGGCGCTCCTCCGCCTCCTCTCTCTCCCTCTGTCTGTTCCTCAGCTCGGCCTTCACCTCCTCCAGGCTCCTCTTGGAGATTTCCCAGAAGGCCTGGATCTTGTCCCTCTCCAGCTGGAAGTAGCTCCTCTCCTCCCGCTCTCTGTCCAGCTCCTCTCGGAGGCGAACGATGTGGTCCTCCAGCTGGAAGTTCACACACATCTGGGTCAGTTGCCTTCATCATGTGAGCTGGAGATCAGGTAACAGTTGTGTTGATCATATTATGGCTGCACCGTGCAAACTCAACCAACACTTAACTCACAATTAAATCAGCAGCCTCGTCACGTTTAATGGCTGCAACACATGTTCTTTAGTGTCTCTCTATAATATCTTGTGTTATAAGTGTTAGTGTGGACGGTCTGTGTTCATCTGCTGCACCAGCTGTTTCATTCACGCTTCACTGTGGAGCTGTGAGCACCAGCTGACTGACTGATCACCTTCATGCAGGTGACTGATGATACGCTCGAGCCGACATGCAGCAGCTCGGTCAGTGGATCTTTTGGTCACTCAGGGTTTTTTATTTTAGAAAAACAGATTAAAAGACAAAAAATGAGAAGAAATTCAAACTCAAAATTCAAATTCAAATTCAAACATTAATGAGGTAATAACACAAACCTTTCTCCATCAGTGAATAAACCAGCTGCTCTCAGAGGAAAATAAGGTCCCAGAACACTGTTTGAAGCTAGACAGGTGGCAGGGTCCGCCACATATAAACAAAGTTTATAGTTTAGTAGTTTTTAGTAGTTTGATCCCTGATGTTTTGTTCTTTAATAAACCCAGTCTGCAGATGATGGTTAGTAAATGTAGGTGATGAGGAGCTAAATCTCAGTACAAAGTAGTATCACATTAAATGATCTAGGTAAGTATAAGTACCTCAAAGCTGTACTTAATTACAGTACTTGAGTAAATGTACTTGTGCTCGCTACTTTCTACTTCACCTGGGACTATTGTATAAAAAGGTTGTTGTATTTTCCTCAAATTAAAGGTGAAAGTCAGTGTTTAAAGCTAATTTAAACTCCAACTCCTACTTGAGCACAGGTTGGTAGTTAGTTAGTTAGTTATAGTTTGGAGGCTAACGTTAGCTGTGTTAGCATCTCCCAGCAGCTCTGACCTGGTCCTTGGACATCTCCTCCGTCGGCAGACCGTCCACCACCGCCGAGGCCTTCCCGGTCCCGGTCCCGGTCCCGGTCCCGGTCCCGGTCCCGGTCCCGGTCCCCTTCCCCTTCCCGGGCTTCTTGCTTTTGCTTTTGGGAGGCTGGAAACAAAACACAGCGGCGCTCTGCATTAGCCGACCCGGCTAACGGTCTCCACACGAAGCCGGTATGTAGCGAGCTGATGCTAACTAACACATGCTAACAACATCACTGTGATGTGGGTGGGTTAGTTAGTGGTTAAACAGGAGTTAACTCACCATCGTGAAATAAAGTCCGCAGGCACGATCCAATGTTAAAGTGTTAGCACAGCTAGCAGAGCCCGAAGAGCCTGTTAGCTACAGGTCACCAAGACGCGCTGCCATGGCAACGACCAGCGGGTTTTCATTCAAATAAATCTTTATTGATAAAACTGTGTATAACAGAGAGACCGGAAACTGAAGAAAAAAGAAAATAAGACGATAAATAAATAAATAAATAGAAAAAAGAATGAAAAAAAGGGAAAGAAAGAAAGAAAAATGAAACAAATGTTTCAAGTTTATTTTATTACACCGCATGAAACATTAACTAATAAAATTGTAACATTTAATTAATTCATTTGTAATATTTTAATTCATATCTAAGAGCTGATGCAATATGTAAGAACTGGCCACCTGTTGAATTCAAACTCATATCACCAGAGGAACCATTAACTGCTGCTAACTTTAGCTGCCGTTAGCTAGTTAGCTCAGTTAGCCATTGAGCTAATGATGCTGTGTCTGGACTTGAAGCTCGGCGCTAACTGCAGGTGTTGTTTTCACAGAAGCTTTGGATCGCCGGGCTGCAAACTCTGATGTCAAAACTGTTATCTCTTCACATTCTGTTGTTAATTTTAATTCAACTTTTGACTGTTTTAAATAAAAGAAAGAAAGAAAGAAAGAAAGAAAGAAAGAAAGAAAAATGAAACAAATGTTTCAAGGTTATTTTATTCACTCATTCATAACCCTGACCCTCCAGGTGAGCACAAAAACTGGAGTTTGCTATCCAAGTCAAACTTGAGTAAAAGTAAAGAGACCATGTTAAAGTATTGCTGTGGTGTTGTATCAAAGTCAACTGTATCAACATGTATCATCTGAACTCGTTCTGATGCAGCGTGTAATCTGCAAAGCAACTAAAGGAATCAAATTAATGTAGCAAAGTACGATATTTGCCTCCATGATGTGGTGCAGTGGATGTATAAAGGCACAGGTAATGGTACTCAAGTACTTGAGTAAATGTACTTAGTTACATTCATCACTGATTAAAAAGTAGATATAGGTGCAGAGTAAATGTTAAAGAAACAGCAAGTCAAAGATGGAGACAACTTAAAAACCCAGTGAGTCTGATAAAAGAACAGTTGGTGAATGAAGACATTAAATCAATATTATTAGCCTTTTTATTAGTGCGTTGTATATCGTGTCTCTGTCATGCAGCTGTTCACATGCTCACACATTGTAACAACGTGCTTTCAGACATTTTACTGCACAATTCTTCTGTTTCTTCTTCAGTACGGACAGTTTGTGTCAGTCTCCCACAGGTGACGGATCACAGACCGACACTTCTGTCTGTGCTGGACTTTGGGCGAGGTAGTAAACACACTCGTCACTGCGGCGTCCTCCAGTCCTCAGCTTGTTCACGGTGCTGTACAGATTGTTGTTGGGTGGCGTGGAGGTGCTCTGTGTTTCACTGATGCTCGTCCAGTAGTACGGACTCTCAACATCAGATTCCCTCCTCGGCTCGCCGGCTTCAATCTCCTCGTAAATCACGTCAGTGACGGTTTCGTTCACGTTGCTGTTTGTCTCTTCAGTCTTCTTCGAGCAGAATCTCAGCGTCAAGACGACCAAAGTCACCGAAGCAGCACCCACGACTACGCCGGCAGGTAGTTTCCAGGACTCGGAGGATGGCTGGTTGTCTGGATCCTCGGCTGCAGCTCCCTCCTTTACACCAACACCCAGTCCAACGTTTCTTGGTGTGACCACGTTGGGATCTGTTTTCACTTTCAGATATATTTGACTTCCATTACAAAAATACATTGTAGAATCAGCCTGTGTGACGTCTTTTATGATCAGTGAGTTATCTGCCAGGGAGCCGTAGTGTTTGTCGGTGATTTTCTCCATGCCGTTTTCAATCCAGACAAGAACAACCTTTTCACCGTTTCTGAAGCGGCTCCATTGAACGTTTCCCACCTTATGAGGACAGGGCAGCGTCACCTGTGTGTTCTGCTGCGCCACATATTCGGAAACACCTGTAAAGTAAAAGCACCTATTAATGCAGGTAAACTTAGTGTCAGTCATCTGTACGCCTGTCAGAGGTCACAGCTGCCGGACCAAGGATTCAGATCTGTAATGTAACGTGTCTTTACAGGTCATGTGGAGTACGACTGTGTCAGAGCCACATGTTAGCAGGTTAATATCCTCCAGTGATGTCGCTCAGTGACTTAGTTGCATTGTGGGTAATGTAGGCTCCAGGTTTTTAAAAAAGCAGTCCACTGGTCTAACATTACACTCCTATATCACCGTTGTACTCTTTAAGGTAAGTTTATCCCAGTTTTCTTTTTTTAAAATTTCTTTTTAAAACATGCTGCCTACATTACCCACAATGCAACTCAGCCACTGTGCATGCAGCTTCCTCTGGAGCCACGAATAACTTCATACTACTGTTTTCACATATGCAGTCGTCCTCCTCGAGACCTTTAAACACACTTTAAAGCAACATTATGTACAAAACTTTAATTTGTTTCACCAACATCATCTTTTGTCCTCAGGGGGCGCCACAATCAACTGAAATAAAAAGTTTGTCAGCAGCTTTAACTGCCATCGTCGTCATTTTGTGCACACGATATATTGACTCGTTCACACACGTCGGTTTATCTTCATGACATCTCGGTAGAATTCTTTACAACCACATGAAACATAAACTAATAAAATTGTAACATTTAATTAATTCATTTGTAATATTTTAATTCATATCTAAGAGCTGATGCAATATGTAAGAACTGGCCACCTGTTGAATTCAAACTCATATCACCAGAGGAACCATTAACTGCTGCTAACTTTAGCTGCCGTTAGCTAGTTAGCTCAGTTAGCTCAGTTAGCCATTGAGCTAATGATGCTGTGTCTGGACTTGAAGCTCGGCGCTAACTGCAGGTGTTGTTTTCACAGAAGCTTTGGATCGCCGGGCTGCAAACTCTGACGTCAAAACTGTTATTTCTTCACATTCTGTTGTTAATTTTAATTCAACTTTTGACTGTTTTAAACACATTTTCTCACATATTTCACCTTTAAAATCAGAGTCCCACCTTTGTACTCACACCAGTTAGTTTAACACGGCTTCATTTAATGATTTTCTACGACCATCTGTCATCAGACTGTTGCAGAACTGAGGCTAACAAACCAGATCACTTCTGTTTTTGTGTATTAGTCACCTTTAATATTTGAACGATTGTAGATGTTGTGGGTTTATTTGGGCTTCCACACCATTCACTTTTACTGACTGAATATTTTTATATCTTTAATCTTTTAATTACCTCTTTATGTCTAAAAGTAGTGATGGAAACCAGAGTATTTGTACTAAAAGCTTTATAAATGAGATGTTCTTACCCGAAGAGCTGAGACAGAAACGTCCAGCGAGGAGGACGTAGAGGAGAAGCAGCATCTTGTTGACTGACACTGACGCTGACTGAAATACAGTCTTCTCTTCATCTAACGGGAAGTCGTGACTAATAAGGTCGTGGTTGGAAATGAAACTTGTGCTAACGTGTGAATTTATACTACAACCAGGATCTCAGTACGTGTGAGGGAAATGTTTGAAGAACTGGAACTGATTCACATCTGAAATTGCAGGAAAGGTCCAAGGATAATCAATATTCTGTCACTGTTCACACAGGATGAGTTAAATGTAACAAATACAAGCTCTTTTATAAGATGTATCATTTAAAAGGCCTCATTTACAGGGTTCATAGTGACATTTATGAACATTTTCAAGGTGCCTGAAGCCTTTTTCATCACAATGTTTTTATAAATGCAACTGCACAAAATGACGTTTACACAATTCCTTCACATCCACAGGGATCCATGTTTACTGTCGCTTTGTTTATTTCACCGGCTGTTTATTTTAACTTTGATTGTTTTGATTATGATTATTTAATTTCCACGAGACAACAAACAAATATGACAACGAGATCCTTTTTTTATTTCAATTATCAAAAAGATTACACAAGAAACATGAGATTGTGTTTCAATCAAACATTTTTAAGGAGTTTATATTCAAATTCAAGCATATTCTTAACCTTGAAAACAGGTAAATTATGTGTTTTCCAGACTTCAAACATTCAAACGTTCAGGCAGCTGCTCACCCTCATGCATGAAGGGTGAAGGTTTGTTCGTTTTGCTTCACAGCGTTCTCTTAAAAAACTGAAGCAGCTGAGGACTTGTTTTAAAACAACAATTAAAAAAAAGCCCATAAAATGTCTGATTCGATGGTTAGCTACACCCTCGCTGTGCAGGCGAGCTAACGCACCCACTTCAGTCACTAATGCTTTTAGCTCAGCAGCTACAGTGAAGCTTAAAAAAGGATGTAAATGACGTCTTTTCAGCTGTATGGAGACATTTTCTTGTCTTTCTGTTTTAAATCATCTCCAGCTGCTTCAGCTGTTCAGCAGAACGCTGCAACTCTGTTTTACTGTGAAGCTCCAGAAATGTTCTGTTGGACTACGAGACTTCACCTGACTTTCATCAGCATTTTTGGTTGAACTGTTCCTTTAACACTCGGTACAAGCTCTGTATGTACTGAATTAGCTGTTAGCTGCTCCACCAGGGCTTTTATCAGTCATCTCAGAGGGACTTTCCCTTGTGCAGCTCTCTGGCTGTTGAAGAGATATCTGATGCTCAAACAGGTCAGATTAGTCTCACCAGCTCTCTTTCACTTATTCTGCCTGAAATTAGGACTTTGTGTTAATTTACTGTGAGTTTAACCCTGTTTCTTTATTTATTGGAGCTGTCAGACCAATCTGACGGTAGTTTGGGTCAAACACAAGACGACTGAGCCGTTCAGACAGTTCATTTATTCAGTGTTGTGTCTGTTTGTGAGTCCACTGTGACGACGGCACCGTCAGTCTGTCTCCTTCCATGTGGGTGAATGACTCAACTGTTATTTTTATATCTAACACCCGTTGGCAGGACATTTCCTGTGAGAGGAAACAACACGATGATGGTTTCATTGCTCAACTTTATTCCAGAGATTAACATTACAACATCGCCTTCTTTTAACCCGGCTACAAAACATAGTGCTTTAAATAAAATATCTTATTTACAAGCTGCGGTACGTCAGCTGTTTATTGGCTCAGGAGCTTCTATGTCTTCTTTGTGTTGGTTGGCTGGCCGATCTTTGATAAGTCCCCAAACGACGCTGTAGCTGAGCCTCGCTTCGCTGGTTTGGCCTGACGGAGACAAAAAACAGCAACATTTAAAACCATTAAAGTGGTTCAGTGTTTAAAATGCTAAAGACGAGCAGTGACGCCGCCTTCAATGTTCTGGGTGTGTGAAATAAACCAAACAGAAGATTTTGCTTCACAGAAACAATGATCATAAAAATACTAATCCTGATTGTTTGAGACACTGTTGCACTCTGGGAATTGCAGTTCAGAAACACCTCAACAGTCGATGTAGTACATCAACGCTGGGTGATTAAATAATATGTAATAATTTAAGGGTGTAACGCGAAACACACTGTGTATTTAAAGATCTCCTCAAAGCTCAGACTGGACGGCAAAATATCAAACCACAATATGTTTTTACCTCTACTCTCTACAGAGCACCTGTCTCACCTGTGACTCATGAGGCTTCCAGCCAATCATGTAGAGGACCTCGAAGGTGGCAGGGACGGACCCGTCCTCGTTACCGTACATCTCTGAGAGGTTTTCAAACACACACACACACACACATAATGAAGTAAAACAGCACCGTTCAACTGTAGTTAAAGAATGAGGAGTTCAAACTTTGTGCTTTCAGTCGACCTTCAGGTTTTTATCTTTATCTTCAGCTGCAGTGAGCTAACAAGTACAAAATGATCATTAAAAGATCATGAGATCCTGCAAAGACAAACACCAGCTGATCCAATAAGCAGAACACAACACAGTTCCACATGTTAGTGGTTACTTTCCCCAGCTTCTGACCCGTTATCTGCGTGTTAAGCACAGCAGAGTAAGGGTTAGGAAGAGGACGGTAAAACACCAGCTATTTAAAGCTGGTGTGGTGTGTCAGGGTGGATCATGGTGAACAGAAGGCACCAGGTCGGGTTAAATAAAGGAAGCAGTGGAAAAACAGAGAAAACAGAAGTGTCAGAAATAAAACTGCTTCATCAAAATGAGGAAGAAACTCAGTTTGTATGAGCACAAAGTGTGTTGAGCTCAGTTATATTAACATTTCTAAGGGGGTCTGGTCCCGGCTGCTGGAAACCACAGACCTATTGTGTTTCTATTATCTAACCGCTCGCTTACCTTTATAAATAGCTGCTGCTGCTAATATGGTGTCTCTGTGCAACAGTGACCTCCTGTTCCAGGCACAGTTACTCTCTCCCATACCTGAAAGACACGTTGGTGCAGGTGTTACTGTTGTCAGATTAAAACAGGACTGAAACAGCAAGAGCAAAAGTCAAATAAGTGTAAAAGTTCAAAGGTTCAGCAGCTTAAATTCATCTATTGTAAGACTGGTTTGATATTAAAGATGAATTATAGTTGATACCTTGCAGGTCAGTCATGACTTCAGTGATTCCTGGATAGTGAACCTGAACATCATCGATGTCCTGGAACAGAAACAGGAAGAGACAGTTTGTTTTCATACATTAATTATTGTGTTTGTGTCTGGTATGAAAACATAGTTATCAATAGTTTATTTCTTTTCATCTCTGCAGTAGGAACTTGTTTCTGTTTTAAAGTCCACAATCAGTCAGTCGTTTGTCTGTGGTCGGTATAAATCCTCGACAGAAGCTTCCAGCGTGTTTAATCAAAGTGAGAGAGAGTTCTGACGGGTCCTGGAGTCCGTCTGGGTCTGACGGTGTCTCTGTTCCTCACCACAGTGAGCATGTTGAAGCCGGCCTGGCCCAGCAGGTTGCCCAGGTCTGTGACGGCCGTGTAGGGGGAGACGTGGGGGGAGAAGCCTCCCTCCCTCTCCGTCTCGGCGAGCTGGAGGGAACAGCGCAGCTCGTACAGGGTCTCCCCGCCCACCATCGCCCCGATGAACACCCCGTCCGGCTTCAGCACCTGGTGGATCTGAGCGGAGGAGGTGGACGGGTTCACAATGTTAGGAAGTGACACATCCTCATATCGATATATTGGCTGATATACAGACACTTTTATGCAGTGATCCCTCAAATGTGGTCATCAAACACTTGATTTTACAGTTTAACAACAAACTTTATTGTTTAAATGTCGTTCATCAGAGCACTGAACCAGTAAACTTAGCTCGAAATGTTATAATTACAATAATTACATCACCCCAAGACTCATTTTCTGCACTTTAAAAACAAAACGTTTTCATATCGGCCCGTGTTGACACTATACACCGATATATCTGTGAGGGGGCGATATCAGCTGATAATATCAACCAACCAGTACATGAGTCGGGTCCAAACTGACACTAAAACATTTAAAAAGGGCTTGAAGTGAACAGAAACTCTGCAACCCGTGAAGAAGAGGCTCAAATGGATTTTCTTTCACCACAAGTTAACGACTAAACTGATAAACGTTGCCTGGTGCGACTAATCCTGAGCAAACTGCGACCTCTGGTGGGAGATCATCACATGTTGCTCCTCACCTGTCTGAGAGCTCCGGGCAGATCATTGATCCAGTGCAGACTGAAGGAAGAGAACAGGTGAGAGTGAACACACAAACCTTAAACCTGCGAACAAAAACACTTAACATACAGTGGGAATTGTATCAAAGTACAAGTACCTCAAAATTGTACATAAGCACAGTTCTTTAGTTAAAGTACTTTCCACCACTGCAAAGTAAACTTCTGGTGTTTTATAGAATAAATAATGATAAATCAAAAATAATGAATTGATGAAAAATGATAAAATGGTTGCAGCTGCAGCAGTTTAGCAGCATATTTGGATAAAGAGGTGAAAGTATTTCAAATTTAGGTTCGAGCCACCGAATGAATGAACTGCGAGTGTTCAGCAGTGTCGTCATTTAGTGTTTACAGTTAAATTCTCCCTCAGATCCTAAAATGTGGAGAAAATCTAAACCACCACGAAGAACAAAACAGGTTTCACCTCAGGCTGCTCATCACCAGGTCGAAGGTGTTGTCTTTAAACGGCAGAAACTCCTCGTCAGCTAGAACGCAACGAGTCGGGATCTCACTCCGTCTCTTCTGTGTCTGAGGAGGAGAGACATGAAGTGAATGTACCAACGTCCATTAAAGGAACAGTTCACCCAAAGATGAAAACTCAGTCATCATCTCCTCCTGATGATATAAAGTCTGATGTCATCTGATGTTTAAACATCTCCAGCTGCTTCAGCTGTTCAGCAGAACGCTGCAACTCTGTTTTACTGTGAAGCTCCAGAAATGTTTGTGGACTACGAGACTTCACCTGATGGCTGAGCCTGACTTTATATCATCAGGAGGAGATGATGGCTGAGCCTGACATTATATCATCAGGAGGAGATGATGGCTGAGCCTGACTTTATATCATCAGGAGGAGATGATGGCTGAGCCTGACTTTATATCATCAGGAGGAGATGATGGCTGAGCCTGACTTTATATCATCAGGAGGAGATGATGGCTGAGCCTGACTTTATATCATCAGGAGGAGACGATGGCTGAGCCTGACTTTATATCATCAGGAGGAGATGATGGCTGAGCCTGACTTTATATCATCAGGAGGAGATGATGGCTGAGCCTGACTTTATATCATCAGGAGGAGATGATGGCTGAGCCTGACTTTATATCATCAGGAGGAGATGATGGCTGAGCCTGACTTTATATCATCAGGAGGAGATGATGGCTGAGCCTGACTTTATATCATCAGGAGGAGACGATGGCTGAGCCTGACTTTATATCATCAGGAGGAGATGATGGCTGAGCCTGACTTTATATCATCAGGAGGAGACGATGGCTGAGCCTGATTTTATATCATCAGGAGGAGACGATGGCTGAGCCTGACTTTATATCATCAGGAGGAGATGATGGCTGAGCCTGACTTTATATCATCAGGAGGAGACGATGGCTGAGCCTGACTTTATATCATCAGGAGGAGATGATGGCTGAGCCTGACTTTATATCATCAGGAGGAGATGATGGCTGAGCCTGACTTTATATCATCAGGAGATTCATTCACCAATAAATAAAAACTGACACACAATAATTCAGCGACACTCACCAGAGTTTTCTCTGAGACGTCTGTGAGGAACAAACGCTCCACCACCTCCTGAGACACCGACGGACAAAGACAAAGTTAGTGTCAGTACTTCAGTATCTATCAGTGAGCTGATCTTCAGCCGCTGAGGACAGCGTGACAGGTAAATCCGTCAGATCCAGGTGTTCACACTGTACCTTGCTTAGATGCTGTGCAATGTGACCTTTTCCTGCGCCGATGTCCAGAGCGAGAGGAAACGTCCTGAGAGGAGGAGAAGAGGGAACGACGGTGAGCAAGAGAAGACGGGGACAACAAACCTGCGTGTGACATAAGACACCAGCTGTGTCGTCATCAACTCACCTGGTGATGTCATAGACCCGATCTGCCACCCGACTGCCCACCTGCAACACAACCAACTGGTTTTACTACACTGTCTGTACTCTTGTGATCAGGGGACACATGATTTACACCATGAAATATAAAATATATATAAATAAACATATGGGTCGAGACCAGGTCATCTGTGATTGGCCAATATCGACCAATCAGGCTCTAATAAATGCAGTGACGTCAGAGTACAGTGTTTCCCTCTGAGATGTAGTGGGCGAGAAAACAGCATGAAAAGACTCAAGTACAGCACAAGTACCTCAGATGTGTACTTATACTTAGTACTTGTACTTGGTTACGTCACTGTGTCTCTGTGGGTCGCACCTCGTCCCTCAGGTAGTCGTACTGGTGTCCGTCCTGCAGCGAGGCGGCCCAGTTCTTCTGCCTCTTCTTCATCTCCCTGTTGAACACGTTCATGGTGCCCCTGCCCGGCACCGGCACCGACAGCCCTCTGCGGGCCGCACAGCTCGGCCCGGCCGGGAGGCTGCAGCGGGAGGACGGGATCCGGCTCCAGCTGCCGGAGGCGGCGGCCCGCAGCCTGTGCAGGACAGTCCGGCTCACTCCGCTGCTCATGGTGCCGCTGTGTCGGGTCCAAAGTCAACGAGTCAGCCGTGAATTACAGCAGAACCACCCCAACAAACCTGAGCGGACCACTTCCTGTCCTCCACGGCGATGACCTCCGGGGAGAGGAGGGGGCAAGATCCGGAGCTGGATTCTGCTCGGCTCACTGGAAACTATGGAACCGGATTCCAGCCTGGAACTGGACTAAAGACATTAAACCTATTTTTCCACCAACTTTAGTTTTAATTACTCGAACCACTGTCTTTTAATTTTATTTTTGTATTCTTTTACAAGCAATTGTGCTCAATCATTTTAAGTTAACGCCTGTAAATATCAAACTTTATACTCAAAAAGTATTTGATTCCCTCAAAGTACGTAGCAGCTCCCAAAATGTGTTTTTATCCTGTAGAGATAAAACTGATTCATCCCTACAAACCAAGGAAATGACAGTTATAATAATAATAATATTGCAGCTGCTGCCACGACCACTAATACTGGAACTAATAAAAGTGGATTTCCCACAGCATGTCGTGTGTTGTCCATCAAAATGTTATACAAGTCTATGATAATAATAAAATAAAAATATAAAACAGAAAATGTTTGGCAACAGCAATTAATTGATGATCATCTTCAGCTGATACGATATATAAATTGCTTCATCACAAAATAGTAATTATATTGAAAATATGTTAAAAACACTAAACAAAATAAAATAAGTAGAGATGATGAGTATTAGGCTCCTGAGACTAAAACCAGTGCCGTCTGACTGAGAAACATGGGTGAATAGTTTAGACTTGAGCTTTATAATTAAACTGTCAGGACTGTACAGCAGCAAAGAGCAGATGTGCTGCTGTGAACTATAATTGATCATTTATGAATCAAATGACTGAAAAGCTTGATTAAAAAAGAGAAGTAAGGTCTAAAATGCATCGAAAAAGTACTGTTAACAATGTGAAATAAATGTAACATGTGCAATAATAGTGTGTGATAAACAACAGCCAGAGGAAGAGTCATATTTTGGACGTTATTTGATCTAGAAAGTGTTTTTTTAAATTTCCAGTGGCCTCGATGCGCGTTTTGCTTCGTTTGTCCCACTTCGCTTGCCTTAACTAGAAAGGGGCGGGAGGAGAGCGAGGTCACGGAAGAGTTGCATGCTGGGAAAACACGTGTGGCAGCACATCAGAGCGGTTCCGGTAAAGGTTCGTGATTATTGTCACCGTTAAACGGTCCTTTCTGCCGGTTCTGAGATCTTCTCACTGCTCAGGTTCGTGTTGACGCGTGTGGTTCCGGGGGTTTTCCCGCCGTTACTGTCCGGACATTTTGTTTACAGCGCTAAGCTAGTTGTTGTCATTAGCCGAGAAGCTAATTGTTGCAGTAGCATCCAGTGTTCACCTATTTATTGTTTTGTCAAGTGATTGTTCGGGTTTTAAAGTGTAAATATAAGAGTCTATGGTTATAAGAAGTGTAGAAGTGAGACAGTAAGTACGACTGCTCAACCTATCACATTATAAATAACAGTCATTTGATCCATTGTTAATAAATAAACACTGATCAGTGCAGATTTAACCAAACATCAGTAAAAGTAAAGTTTTCCAGAAAGTCCAGAAGTTCACTAGAGGCTGAGGAAAGTCAGGATCAGATCATTTAAAGGTCTCATATTGTAGGAAGTGACATCTCCATGTCTTCTGTGATTATAGAGCAGGTTTAGGTGCCATATAAATGCTATGAAAGTGTGTTATGTGTACGACATTTTGCCTTTAAACAAGCCGTTAGATCTTAAGTTTGTGATGTCACAACTATACAGTCACAGCGCAGCCGCACCCCAACTAAAGCCACTAAAACAGGGTGAATAGAGGTGCTGCAGCATTTGATAGTATGAGAAAAAATAAGGTGTTACCGTGTAAACAGCGTCTTTCAACCTTTAAAGAAAGTTGCACATTCATGATATGAGAAAGAAGCTTTGTGCTCGCTGTCCACGTTACTCAATAATGTTTCCTGTTTTTATGTCAGGTGACACGTAAAGTTTGCCACCATGTCGTCCAAGAAGAACAAGGACGGCGATGAGCGCTTCCTCCGGGTGCAGAAGGACCCCAGATTCTGGGAAATGCCCGAGAGAGAACACAAAGTCAAGATCGACAAGCGTTTCCAGTCCATGTTTCACGACAAGCGCTTCAAGGTGAAGTACACGGTGGACAAGCGAGGCCGTCCCATCAACCACACCTCCACAGAGGACCTGAAGCGCTTCTACAACATCTCTGACTCCGAGGACGAAGAGGATGAGGATGACGTGAAGAGCAAGAAGGTGGCAGAGGGCAAGAAGAAGAAGAAAGTGAAGGAGAAGCTGGTGAAGGCTGACGGAGAGGTGAAGAAAGAAACATCAGTGCAGAGCAGAGACGCTAAAGCGGAGCAGCCTGAACGAGGGGTCAGAGTGTTTGAAGAGGGTGAGTACATGTTTCTGATTCTCATGTTTCTGTCTGCGTTTCACCAAATCCTGTCTGTTGCTTTCTAATCGCCGACTCAACCAGTTGAATCTGTGCTTTTGCAGAGTCTCTGGAAGTCGAACTGATGTGTTGCTCTCTTTCATTTTGGACTTGAATGTAGTGAATCAGGTTTTTGTTTCACAGAACTACCTGTGATTTCTGTCACTGCAGAAACATGCGACTAAACCTTTTTATGATTTTCTTCAGATGAGGACGATGATGAGGAGCAGCATTCTGCAGAGGAGGATGGTGTTGATCTGGGAGACAGTGTCACAGACGGCAGTGAGGAGGATGAAGAGGAGGATGATGATGAGGAAGAGGGAGAAGAAGAAGAAGAAGAAGAGAGTGACGAGGCAAGCGGATCAGATGAAGAGGAGTCTGGTCTGGATTCTGAGGAGGACAGTGACAGCGGGCCGGATCTGGCCAGAGGGAAGGGAAACGTAGAGAGCAGCTCAGATGAAGACGATGATGAAGATGTGGATGCCATCTTGAGGAAAGAGGAAGAGGAGATCGAACACGACTGGGGAGAGCTGTGCAAAGACGCTCCACGCAGTGACGAGGTGAGGCGACGTCCGGTTCTCTGTTCCCCTGAGCAGGAAACATCTTAACACTCTCACTGAGTTTGTGGTTCTGAATGTTTGTCAGGTTACTGCCCGACTGGCCGTCTGCAACATGGACTGGGACCGGATGAAAGCCAAAGACCTGCTGGCTCTGCTGAACTCTTTCACACCTAATGGAGGAGCTGTGCTGTCAGTTAAAGTAAACCTCTGAATTATTACATTTAAATGATTCAAACCGGTCGAAAAGGAAAAGCAGCAAAGCTGAAACCATCTGTGAAGCTGGAACCATCCAAAGTTTTAATTAAAGTTACAATTATCAAGATTAATTGATTAATTTACTAATCATTTCAGTTGTACTTGTATAAACTGTTTGGTAGTTTAATTTATAACAAAAATCTTAATTTTAAAGTAACTTGTAAAGCTGTCAGTAACAATGTAAAGCTGTCAGATAAATGAGGTGCAGTCAAAGTAGAAAGTGTCATGAAAAGAAAAGTACAAGTAGCTCAAATGTTGTACTCTATTACATCACATCACATCACATTACACCAGCTGGTGACTGTTGTGTGTAAGTGAGATTAACAGCAGTGCATTCTGGGTATTGTCCAGATCTACCCATCAGAGTTTGGGAGGGAGAGGGTGAAGGCGGAGCAGACGCAGGGACCGCTGGAGCTGAGAGCTCTGCCCGACGACTCCGAGGACGACACCGAGGAGGAGAAGTAACTCACTCACACACTCACACACACACTCACACACAGTCACACTCATTCACGCATATACACACTCACACACAGAATTGTTTAACCTAACCATGTATAAACACCTGAAATGTGTTTTAATGGCTTCATTCTCACAGATTGTGTGTATGTGTTGTGTGTTGTCTCCTCTCAGGGTTTACAGAGAGAAGATGCGTGACTACCAGTTCAAGCGGCTGAAGTATTTTTACGCCGTGGTGGAGTGTGACTCAGTCGACACCGCCGCCAAAATCTACGAGGAGTGTGACGGCTACGAGTACGAGAGCAGCTGCTCCGTCCTGGACCTGCGGTACGACTTCAAACATGAGAGCACCGAAGAATACAAATCTAACTTTTAAAATGAAACTGATCTCATTTAAACTACCGTTGATTCTTTATTTTCATTTCATATCTTTGTTTAACAGGTTTATTCCTGATGATGAGACGTTTGACGAGGAGCCCAAAGACGTGGCGACGGATGTAAACCTCTCGGTCTACACACCCAAACTGTTCACCTCGTCTGCCACAACAACATCAAAGGTACAGATACCGACAGGAGAAGGACTTTATCACCTCCACTAAGGAGTTCATGTTGTTTTTTAGTTTTGTTGGTTTGTCAGCAGGATTACACAGAAACTACTGACCAGACTCAGATGGAGGATGGGTCTCAGCTCAGAATAGACCCCATTAACTTCTGGTGCTGATCCAGATAAAGATCCAGGAATTTTTTCTCTCTTACTTTAACATCATGAGACAGAGTTTTTCAACATTTTCATTAATTTCTCAGGGATAATGTCTGGATCCTGATGGGAAAAAATCCGGTGTATTTAGTTTGCTGGTATCTGTGAGTGAGTACAAACATACGGATACGAGTTCAGATGTAGCTGATTTAAATGTGTTTTATTTGATATTGGATGAAGCTTGATTGAATTAAAACAGGCTGTTGGGTCTTGGTGGCACTTTAGTTTGAAAATAGTTTGATAGAGGCGACACAATTATGTCTGATATTCATGTTTTAGTGTACTTTAAGTACTTAAGTACTTTAACGCTACACTTAATTACAATTTTGAGGTACTTGTACTCAAGTATTTCCATTTTCTTCAAACTTTCTACCACTACTCCAGGGAAATACTCTGTTTTTATTTGATTTCTTCAGTGACGTTGCAGATTCAGATTAATACAAATATCTGTGTATATTCAACAGACACATGATGATCTCTTGTTAAGATAAAACTATTGATCAGCTGCAATTTTAGAGTGATTTAAATATTGTTGCATCAGTAATTTGAATTCTGTATTATAAATGATTCTGAAATAAGTATTTAATGCAAATACTTTTTAGTTTTACTGCAGTTGAATTTTGAAGGTTTTTCTTGTGTATTTCTTCTTCTGCCTAGTCAAAAGTAAATTTACTTCTTCCACCGCTGACTTTAAGTTAAGTTTAGCAAGAGGAACATCTGCAGGAAGTGTTGAGCTTCAGTGACAGCAGCTGGAATTAAATAGTAAATGACTGTTTGTCTATTGTAAAAGAGATAATTAAACAGCCGTGACGGACTCAGGTGTAAAGTTGTGATTAAATGTGATGCCAGGACACAACTCAACATGTTTTATGTTGTTTTTAAGAAGAACCAGCAGCAGGACTGATGTGTGAGTCTGTCTTTAACCAACCAGGTGCAGCTGACGTGGGATGAGACGGACCACGAGCGTGTGACCGCCATGAACAGGAATTTCAACAAGGACGAGCTGCTGCACATGGACTTCAACGCCTACCTGGCCTCCTCCAGCGAAGAAGAGGAGGAGGGTGAAGAAGGAGGGTTTGTGTTTGGAGAGGAGGAGGATGAGGACGGCGGCACCGCAGCAGGAGGTGAGACAGAACTGCTACAGCAGCCTCACTGTTTTTATTCTGTGATGAGATGAAGCAGCACTCAGGAGTCGTGACGTCTTGTTCGTGTTGTAGCTGAACAGACAGAAGAGCCCATCGTGGAGGTGGAGAAGAAACCTCAGAGGGAGGAAGACAAGAAGAAGCAAAAGAAGAAGAAAAGTGAGGAGCAGATCTCCAAGTACAGAGAGCTGCTGAAAGGCATCCAGGACAAAGAGAAGAAGCTGCAGGAAGACAAAGCCATGGAGATGGAGATCTCCTGGGTGCCAGGTACGACAAGACCTTTCCACTTCCAGGTGTCAGTGTGTGAATTTGTTTGTGAAGAGGCTTCACTCTGGACAGATTTGAGAAACTGAACTTTTTAACAAACCAAATTTCTTTTGTTGTCTCTTGTTGAATCACTGACGGCTGCTGTTTTTATTGAACTCTGGGATTTTGTTTTTGCTGAATATTATTTGAACTTGAGTCGAACATTAACTTGTAAAAAGCCTCCAGGATAAAGTCGAGCTGTTGCTGTAAAATACCTCGATCTTTTTAGAGAAGACTTTGGAAATGTAAATGACAGTCGTCTGGGTGTAAAACCAATGATCTGTTGATTTTTACAGATCCAGATGTGACAGCCTGAGATTATCATAACTGAAAGAGAGAAGTTAAAATCAAAAATCAAATCCAATCAGGCCGTATTCTACATGTCTTTAAACAGATATTTTTCCCCAGTTTAAAAAAGGCCGTCCACATGAAGAAGCCTGCCAGGCCAGCAGGTGGCGCCAAAGTCTATGTCAATCATTCCAGAGGGGAACGCACTCAGCTTGTGTCATGAGTTTATTTTACAAAAGCAGCTTATTATTGTATTTATTATATTTCTAGTTATTTGACAACTATTTCTTCACCTTTACTCGTTTAACACCCATCAGGCACATTCAGAGCCTTGCAGCGCTCACCAACTACTGTCCACCATTGTTGTTGTTGTCTTTTCAGGTGCTTCCCAAATACTCTGTTTCACATGTAAATACAGATACATACAAAAAATAAAAAAATAAAAAGTTTTGGTGACCTCAAACTCCATTTGTGTGTGGACGAGAGGCCAAAATGTAAAGAAAAACATTAATATTGAAAAATATCTTTAAACAAGACCTCAGTTTAATAAATGTATATTTGATGTGTGTGCAGGGCTGAAGGAGACGACGGAGCAGCTGGTGAAGAAGAAGTTGGAGGGGAAGGACCAGCTGACGCCCTGGGAGGAGTTCTTGGAGAAGAAGAAAGACCGAAAGAAGCAGAAGAAGTCTCAAAGAAATCAGGTGAGTAGAGCGACACAAGCAGGAGGTGTGCACAGGTAACACAGTGAGATGTTCCCACGTTCTTCTTATTTCCTCTGAGTCCTGCATCATTCGGCACAAACCGACATATTCATCAGTCACACACAACTCATCAAACACATTTATTGAGCTCATGACGTTTCCTCGAGCTGTTCCCTCTGAGGTTTTATTAATCAGTTGTATTTGTTGTCTTGTGTCAGGGAGAAGAAGAGGAAGAGCTCAGTGAAGAAGAACTTCCCTCAGACGTCGATCTCAACGACCCCTTCTTCGCTGACGAGCTCGCTGCTACAGGTGATCAATACTGTCAATTCATCAATCAGTCCATCACAGTCGGGTTGTTTGTTTTTTTATTATAACGTTGAGGCAGAACTGGAGAAAAGATGAATGAGACACCGTCACAGATCAAAAATGTAGATTAAACACAGAAGAACAGTCGAGACACACAATCACTCATGTAAACCAAAATGAAAAGATCCCGTCATCGTATTTGTTTGTTGTCCCCGACTTTGAAATTAGCAAGAATTAAATAATCATGATGGAAAAATAAAATCAGAGTTAATATGAACAGCTGGTCAATAAAGACTGACACTGGATTTTTGAGGCAGACTTCATTACTGATATTGAGGAGTAAGACATTTAAATATCGATATATCGGCCAATATTCTCAGACATAAACAAACATCACTCTCAGATGTGTTTATCAAACAAACTGAGGCCGGACATTTTAAACAATAAACTCTGAAAACTGAAAACTTTACTGAAAAATTACCCAGAGCATCTTTTTCTGCACCGCGTTCTTTAAACCAGAAACTTTTCATATCAGCTGATATCGACAACATTACACCCCGACACACATGTATATATCCGCCGATAATATCAGCGTAATTGCATTTATATTTAACTTTACCTAAATGATGTTATTGATGAAGGGATTTGTAAAAGTATTTATTAAATACGATTGGATTCTTTCTGTTAAATATTGTAGACTTGACACAACCTGTATAAAAACAGACAGTATTGTAGATGTTTTTATCATATTAATCTCAACATGTAAATCTTTTATATTTCTATTGTTACTTAAAGCAGAAACAAACTTGACTTCAAAATCACAGGTTAAAGCAAAAAACGTGTGTTGCCAGTTCAATATCGATGTTGTCTGATGTGTCAGCAGACATGAAGAAGAAACAGAAGGGGAAGAAGAAGAAGCAGCAGCAGCAGGAGGAGGAGCGGACAGCTGAGGAGGAAGAGGAGCTGAAGAAACAAAAGGTCAGAGCTGAATCCCAACATGATAACGACCGAACGTGTGGATCAGAGAGCAGCTTCATGCTGAACGTGTGTGTGTGTGTGTGTGTGCGTGCAGGCGGAGATGGCTCTGCTGATGGAGGACGACGGCGACGAAGCCAAACAGAAACACTTCAACTACGACAAGATCGTGGAGCAGCAGAACCTGAGCAAACAGAAGAGGAAGAAGCTGCTGAAGAAGAGCGGGGAGCCGCTGGAGGGCGACGACTTCCAGGTCTGCTTCAGAGTTTGCATTTTCACTTTTTACACTTTTAATCTGAAAGTTTGGCCTCTCAGGGCTTCTGTAGATGGATACATAGAGAGACACAGTGACATAAATGTGGCAGAAAGTAGAGCTGACCTTTTTCTGTTAACTGACACTAGTATATGATTTAATGTGTCAAACCCTCTGCTGTCTGTGTGTCCAGGTCGACGTCAAAGACCCTCGTTTCCAGGCCATGTTCACCTCCCACCTGTTCAACCTGGACCCGTCCCACCCCAGCTACAAGAAAACTAAAGCCACGCAGAGCATCCTGACGGAGAAGCAGCGCAGACGACAGGAGGAGGAGCAGCGGCGGGTGGAGGATGCTCAGAAGGTCTCAGCTGCTGGTAAACAGGAAGTGGCAGGAACCAAACGTGAAAATGACTCAGACGCTCCGACGGTCGAGGCCGCGGCGAAGAAATCGATGGACGCGAATCTGTCGATGCTCGTCAAGTCGATAAAAAGCAAAACGGAGCAGTTTCAGGCTCGGAAGAAACAGAAGCTCAAGTAGGAGTGAAGACAGAAAGTGACGGACTGAGACTCTTCTCAGATCGCTGTCGGTGTGGACTGAGACACTATCTGCTGGGTTTGTCCTGGAGACGCAGGATCTGGACTGCTGGGTTTCTGTTTTTATGCGTTTGTACAGGAAAAATCCACACGGACGAGGAGTGAAGCACATTTTTACTAAAAAGTGAATCTGCTGCCTCAGATCATGTTGAAATGTTTTTATTTCTACACATAGAAAATTAGTAAAGACATTCATTCACAGCTCAATTTACAAGTGCTACAGTCATCGTACGTTCATTGGACCTCATGCAGGAACAGATTTCTTCTTGTGTGTTACATACGAGCGGTTATGACAGTTTGTGGCTTTTCACCAGTTTTCTTCTGTGTTCTTCATATTTCTGACATTTAGTTTCAGATCAATTTGCTTGTAAAAAGAAGGGAGGTGAAGATATTTAACAGCAGATATCCAAAATTAAAGGACCAAGATCGAGGCCTAAAAACATCCAGACATCCCACTATACTTTTCTTTTTGTTGTTGTGTTCGCTATATTCTGAACATTTTTGGTGCGTTGCGTTGCCGTCAGACAGACGCTGAAAGTCCGACCCACACAGCTGATCTGTGGCGTAACACAGGGCGCTGCAGGCACAGCTGCTGCTGCTGCTGCTGCTGCTGAGCGCAGGAACACAGACGTTGTTGACAGAATGTAGTTCCACAGGAAAAGGCTGTCTGACGGCAACGTAAGGTGCCAAAAATGTTCAAATGTTCAATGTTGGCACTGTGTTCCTTAAGGCCATGATCTGCAGATCAAGTTAATGTGCAGGCACAATGACTTTGACAGAACAAATCATTCACAAACACTCACAGGAAATCAGACTCAGGATCTTTACACATGACACAACAGCACGACTGTTAAGTTGTTTTTTACCTTGATGACCTCTTTCAGAAAGCACAACAACAGCTGCAGCTCTCCGTCTAACAGGTCAACACTCGCCCCTGCACAGATTATGTCCATGTCTCGTGTTTTCATTGAAGAGCAGCCACGCTAACAAAGCTCTAAAGACTGTCACGGGTCAGACGGTCAGCGATACCGACAGCGAGGCTCGGTACGATTAAAGTAGGACGAATCAAAGGCACTTAATCACCTGATCAGTATCTTCTAAAGTACAGCAGCATTAGTTGAGCGGGAGATTAATGTAAAGGTTGATTAAATCTCTCTAGAGCCCCGTTCAGGCTGCTGGATAAACATCACGATCTTTTATGTGTGATTACTGCCAAAATCACAAATTGCAGCTGAGAGGCAACTAAAGTGTAACATGGTTGTAAGAAGGCAGATTACCCGTCACGTCTGAAAGGGGCTTTAATCGCCATAATGGGGTCCTGATGTGCCCTACGGTCCGGGGTATTCAAAGACAGCAGCGGCTCCCATCCCGGTCCCAATGCACATGGACACGACGCCGTACGCCCTGCAGTTAGGAAACACAGGAGAGGAATGGTAAGTCATGTCGTACGTGTCGGTAACAAACGATAAATGTTTGTGTAGCAGCCGAGACAAACCTCTTCCCTCTGCGTCTGAGCTCGTTGAGCAGCGTCACCACCTGTCGAGCGCCGGTGCAGCCCAGAGGATGACCCAGAGCGATGGCTCCTCCGTTAGGATTCACCTTCTCCAACGGGATCCCCAACTTCTCCACACAGTACACCGCCTGAGCAGCAGCAGAGGGTCACACAAACAATGTACTTCTATTTGAACCAAACCTTTCACATGTCAGACAGTCGGCCTGTTTTCAGTTTTGTGACGAGGGAGTTTCCAGGTAATCAAGAAGGTTTTTAAAGACGTTATTTAGCTTCAGAACGAGGAGAATTTTCTCAACACACAAAGGAACACTTCATCCTTCAGGAGGAGAAAATGTAATCTGAAAAGTAACTAAGGCTGTCAGACGAATGTAGTGGAGTAAAATGCAGTATTTGTCTCCAGGGTAACGTTGACATTTGAACCGGTGCGGTACCTTTTTTTGGTGCTCTACTTTCTCTACTTAATAAAGTATCACAGATAAATAAGTAGCACTGACATTTGTTTAAAAGAGGAAGCTGTTCAAAGACGTGGGAGCAGCTGGAGAAACTACTTGTGCTTAAATACTGCAGTAAATACCAGACGTCGACTGATGTGGCTGTTTCAGGGCCGATACTGATTATTGGAAATCAAAGAGACTGAAAACTGAAAAGCTTTGTGACAAAATTTGGAACAACCAGTGATGAAATAAACTTAAGTACAATCTTCAGGTACTTCACTCGAGTATTTCCATGTTCTGCTACTTGATACTTCCTCTCCACTACATTTAGTTACTAGTTACTTTGCAGATTCAGATCATTCAGTGTTTATAGGCTGTTAATTGTGACGTGTTGCCAATCAGATCGTGTTGTGGATGAGACATCGCCTCAGAGCCAAAGTTTAGATTTTAAATTAGTTTATTTTATCGCAATCTGACAGAAAAATCACGATTCTGATCATCAGAAAATGCTGAATATCAGCACAGATAATCAGCCAGGGCCGCTGATCAGTCTCTCCCTAATAAATACTATGCAACTCACGTACTATTGGATTCATACTAAGGTTTTGGACACTAAAAAATCTCAACCAACCAGTGGCCACAGCTGACGATGATAATAATAATAATGATAATAATGATAATGATAATAATACTTCATGTCTGAACTCACCTGACTGGCAAAGGCCTCGTTGATTTCAAACACGTCGATATCGGCCACAGTCAGTCCTGAGAGAGGAAACAGGTTTATATCCAACTATTAATACAACAACATGAACTTAAAGACTGCAGGCACTCTACATATAGTTAGCATGCTAACATGCTAACATGTACCTGCGTACAGCCGAGGCTGACCTGTGGTCATATAACAAGTAAAGGAGCTCTGTGTAGTTTTGTAGAAGAAATAAAACCTCAGAATTTAATATTTCCAATATTAATGAGGTGATGAGACAAACTGTGTCCAGGTCCCAGAACACTGTGAAGCTAGAAAGGTGCTGATGAAGATCTTTCTCTGCTCATTAACATTTTTTTTACCAAAACTACAGACTGCTCCTTTAAAAGCATGAATGCGTCTCACCGGCCTGTTCCAGAGCTGCAGGGATGGCGACCGCTGGTCCAATACCCATGACATCAGGAGGGACCCCCACCACTGCACTGGCCCTCAGGACCCCCAGGACCGGCAGCCCCAGAGCCTCCACAGCAGACCTGCGACCAATCAGCACGGCCGCCGCTCCGTCACTCACCTGGCTGGAGTTACCTGAGACAGAATGACTGATCAGTCACTGCTGAGATCGATCAGTTCACCTGCCGGTCACAGCTGAGGACTCACCTGCTGTGGTGCTGCCGTCAGGTTTGAAGGCCGGCCGCAGTTTAGCGAGTCCAGCCAGAGTCGTTCCCGCTCTGATCCCGTCATCCTTGGCGACCGTCACCTGGCGCTCCTTTCCGTCGCTGTCTACAATCTTCGTGTTGACGGGAACGATCTCCTGCTCGAACAGACCCGAGCTCTGCGCCCGGGCGGCTCTGTGGGAACACAGAACCAGGACGCTCAACAGACCTGCCCGTACGCTCGTTTCATAATAAAACTGTTCTCCAGCTGAGAAATATTCATGTTTACACAGCAGCTGTCTTACAGGTAAAGTCTGAAAACGTGATGCTAAACACTTCTACGTCATGGACAGAGGATTTCTGTGTGTATTTTGAAACCGGGTGAAAAATTTAAGTGGGTTTTTTTCCAGGTGAAGAAATAATTGTTCATGTGTGAAACAGACAAAAAAAAAAATTTCCTCAGGAGAATTTCTTTCCCCCAATGTGTAAAAAAAGCTTTCGGCAAGAGAAAAATATTTGGTCATTTAAGCGTTAAAAAGAAATTCTCCTGCCACTTTGTTTCACGCAGGAAAACATCCACTCAAAAAATGTTTTACCTGGTTTCACACGTGGAATTTTTTCTCTACATTTTTTTTTATTCTTCTGGGGAAAAAAACAAAAATGAGTTTCATCAGTTTCACACATGAAAAAATTAAGGAAATAAGAACGATTATGTCAAAACTTTTTTCCCACCAGTTTAAGTCATAAACAGCAAACTGTTTAGATCAGACTCATAAATGGATCAGCTTGTGTGAAACAAAGCAAGTTTTTTGGTTTTTCCTCATCAGAATTATTTTTTCCAGATGAGTGAAAAAGAAGTTTTGGCAGGAGAAAATACTTTGGAGGGAAGGGTCATTTTTTAAATGTTTTTTTTTTTTCAAAGAAAAACAGATGGAAAAATATTTTTCATGTGAATTAATTTTTTTTGCTCAGAAGAATTTTTTTTTCCCCCAATGTGTGAGACTGAGTGAAACAAGGTTCTGGCAGAAGTAAAGAATTTGAGGGGGAAGAGTCATTTTTAAGTGTTATTTTTTTTAATTACTGCCAAAACTTGTTTGCATGAAAAAAAAAAAAAAATTCTCCTGAAATGTTTTTTTTTTTTTATCACTTTGTTTCACACATAAAAAATATTAACTCCTGGAAATCCACTCCAAAAAATGTTCACCCAGTTTCACACATGGATTTTTTTTCCCTTCTGATTTTTCCCCCACTCTTTTTGACACAATAAAACATTTTTTTTATTCTTCTGGGAAAAAAACAACAATAAATTTCATCAGTTTCACACATGAAAAAATTAAGGAAATTAGGACGATTATGCAAAACTTTTTTCCCACCAGTTCTCAAGTCATTTACACAGGAAAGAAAACTATTTAGATCAGACTTACAAAACGGATCAGCTTGTGTGAAAAATGGCGAATGTTTTTGTTTTGCTCAGGAGAATTTTTTCCCCCCAATGTGAGACCACACATTTTTAATTACTGCCAAAACTCATTTCCATGCATGAATAAACATTTGAAAATTTCATGTGTGTAACAACGAATTGTGTTTTCCTCAGAAGAATATTTTTAGTGTGTGACCGAGTGAAAGAAGGGTTTTAGTCGGAGTAAAACATTTGGTGGGAAGAGTCACAGGGTTTTTCAAAGAAAGAAAATCTTCTGCCAAAACTCAGATTCACACATGAAAAGACAACTGTTTTTTCTTCCTGAAAAAGATTTTTTCCATCGAGGAAATAAAAATAGTTTTTTTTCCCAGTGTGTGAGACCGAGTGACAAAAAGGTTTCAGCAGGCGTAAAAACTTTTTGATATTTTTCACACATGAAATAACAACTTTTTTTTTTTTTCCTCCTGAAAAAGTTTTTTTTCAAATGTTCACAGATAGAAAAAAAAATTCAGGAGGAAAAAAATATGTTGTTTTTTTTCATGTGTGAAACTGATTTCTTGCACATTGGAAAAGAAATCTCCTGAGGAAATTTTTTTTCTTCTATTTCTTATCTTTTATTATATTGTTTATTTTTTACTATTATTATTGTTTATTGTAATTTTACTGTCCTTTGGCTGCTGTGACGCACAAATTTCCCTGTTTGCAGGACTAATAAAGGAATTCTGGTTCTGATTCATTTGAATTTTTATTTTTTGCTCAGAATATTTTTTCTCCCACCAATGTGTGAGACCGAGTGAAAATAAGGTTTTGGCAGGAGTAAAAACATTTGGGGGGAGTTTTTTTTAGATTTTTTTTTTCTTATTTCATGTGTGAAACAGAGCGGAGAAAAAAACTTCAGGAGGAGAAAAAAACTTCAGGAGGAGAAAAAAACTTCAGGAGGGGAAAAAAACTTCAGGAGGAGAAAAAAGTTCCATGAGTGATTTTTCATTTTTCAGGAGAATTTTGTTTTTTGTTTTTTTTTGTGTGAAACTGAGTTTTGGCTTTTTTTTTTTACCCCAACACCCATTTTTTTCACTCCTTTTTTCACTTAGTAACAAACGTTGGCGAACAAAATGTATCATGAGGAAAAAAAGGTTTTGTTGTTTTTTGATGCAATTTCTTTTTGTTTTGTTTTTTTTTGCTCAGAAGAATTTTTTTCTGCCCAATGTGTGAGACCGAGTGAAAATAAGGTTTTGGCAGAAGAAAAAAAATTGGTTGGAAGAGTCACAGGGTTTTTCAAAGAAAGAAAATCTCTTGCCAAAACTCAGAAACACATAAAAAACTTTTTTTTTCTTCCTGAAAAAGATTTTTTTCAATCTGTGAGTGTGAAAAAAAAACACTTTTTCATGAGGAAATAAAAATGTTTTTTTTTCCCCAATGTTATTATTATTAATATTATTATTGTTTATTGTAATTTTACTGTCCTTTGGCTGCTGTGACACACAAATTGCCCAGTTTGCAGGACTAATAAAGGAATTCTGGTTCTGATTCATGTGAATTTTTTAGGGGGGGGTGTCATTTTGTGAGTGTTGGGGGGCCTTTCGTAATTACTACCAAAGCTCATTTTCACACATAAAAAAACAAAAAAATCACTTTGTTTCACACATGAAAACATATTAACTCCTGGAAAAAAGAAATCAACTCCAGCAAATTTTCATCCAGTTTCACACATGGAATTTTTTCCAACTCTTTTTTTCACATATTTTTCATATGTGAAAAAAAGAGTGGGGAAAAGTGTTTTTTATTCTTCCGGGGAAAAAACCCCAAAAGAAATGTCATCAGTTTCACACATGAAAAACAGATGGAAAAAAAAATCAGGAGGAAAAAAATGTGCTGTTGTGTTTTTTCTTTCTTCTGCCAAAACCTTTTTTCACTCGGTCTCACACTTTGGAAAAAGATTCTCCTGAGGAAATTTTTTTTTTTTTTTGGAAAAATGGAAAAAAATCTTTTGTTTTTTCTGGTGGTGGATTTCCACAGACACAGACGACCCTGCACACAGGTGAACATCCAGGGAACAGACGCTGAGATGGTGACATCTTACAAGTACCTGGGAGTTCACCTGAACAATAAACTGGACTGGACTGATCACACTGCAGCAGCATATAAGCAACATATATGAAGTTTTTTAATCTGTGAGACTGTGAAAAAAACAAACACTTTTTCATGAGGAATTTTTTTTTTCCAATGTTATTATTATTAATATTATTATTGTGTATTGTAATTTTACTGTCCTTTGGCTGCTGTGACACACAAATTGCCCAGTTTGCAGGACTATTAAAGGAAGTCTGGTTCTGATTCATGTGAATTTTAAAGGGGGGGGGTCATTTTGTAAGTGTTGGGGGGCTTTCGTAATTACTACCAAAGCTCATTTTCACACAAAAAAACAAAAAACTTCTCCCGAAAAAAAAAAAAAATCACTTTGTTTCACACATGAAAAAATATTAACTCCTGGAAAAAAGAAATCAACTCCAAAAAATTTTCATCTGGTTTCACACATGGAATTTTTTCCCAACTCTTTTTTTCACATATTTTTCATATGTGAAAAAAAGAGTGGGGAAAAGTGTTTTTAATTCTTCTGGGGAAAAAACAAAAAGAAATGTCATCAGTTTCACACATGAAAAAATTAAGGAAATTAGGACGATTATGTCAAAACTTTTTTCCCACCAGTTCTCAAGTCATAAACACAGCAAAGAAAACTATTTAGATCTGACTTACAAAACGGATCAGCTTGTGTGAAAAATGGCGAATGTTTTTGTTTTGCTCAGGAGAATTTTTTCCCCCCAATGTGAGACGTCGTGAGAAGTCGGCGGCGCGTACGGACGCAGCGGCCCCTCTCTGTCCCGAAATAACCTTCTACCGTGGAACCACCGAGAGCATCCTGACCAGCTGCATCACTGTGTGGTACGGCAGCTGCACTGCGTCCTGCAAGAAGACCCTGCAGCGCATACTGAGAGCAGCTGAGAGGATCATCGGTGCCTCCCTCCCCTCCCTCCAGGACATTTACAGCACACGTCTGGCCTGCAAAGCACTCAGCACTGCGGGCGACCCCACCCACCCCAACCACCAACTCTTCAGTCTCCTGCCTTCCGGGAGGAGGATGAGGAGCCTCCGAGCGAGAACCAGCAGACTGAGAGACAGTTTCATTCACCAGGCCATCAGGATGCTGAACTCCCTCCCAGCGCTGCCCCCCCTTCCTTCTCCGCCCGCTGCCCCCACTAACTATGGACATTGTTGACCCCCCCCCAAATGGCACCAGTCACCTTTACAACTCAAAAACACTTTAAAATCTACTTGCACTGTGTAAGAATGTTTACAACTTCATTGTCATAGTCCAGTTTATACCATTTTATACTGTCATATTTATATCAAACTGCCATATTTATATCTATATTTATATCCAATCCCAATACTGACATACCTATTCCACACTATTTATATCTCCGGACTTTATATTCCCGAATGTCTCTTAGCTGTACATATTTTATTTTTATTTTTATTTTTATTTTTAGATCTATATTTCTATTTTATTTTATATTCTTATATTTATATTTTCTGCTTTTTCTGTACATATTCACTTATATTGTCTGGACAGAGGGAAACACAATTTCAATTCTCTGTATGTCTTGTACATATTGCAGTTTTGACAATAAAGTCGACTTTGAACTTTGAACTTTGAGACCACACATTTTTAATTACTGCCAAAACTCATTTCCATGCATGAATAAACATTTGAAAATTTCATGTGTGTAACAACGAATTGTGTTTTCCTCAGAAGAATATTTTTAGTGTGTGACCGAGTGAAAGAAGGGTTTTAGTCGGAGTAAAACATTTGGTGGGAAGAGTCACAGGGTTTTTCAAAGAAAGAAAATCTCCTGCCAAAACTCAGATTCACACATGAAAAGACTACTGTTTTTTCTTCCTGAAAAAGATTTTTTCCATCTGTGAAAAAAAACAACTTTTTCTTGAGGAAATGAAAAAAAAAATTCCCAGTGTGTGAGACTGTGTGAATAGAAGGTTTTGGCAGGAGTAAAAACTTTTTGATATTTTTCACACATGAAATAACAACAACAATTTTTTTTTCCTGTCATGGTCACAGATAGAAAGAAAAAATTCAGGAGGAAAAAAATATGTTGGTTTTTTTTCATATGTGAAACTGTGATTTCTCGCACAAAAGTTCCATGAGTGATTTTTCATTTTTCAGGAGATTTTTGTTTTTTGGTTTTTTTATGTGTGAAACTGAGTTTTGGCTTTTTTTTTTTTTTTACCCCAACCCCCCTTTTTTTTCTCCTTTTTTCACTTAGTAACAAATGTTGGGGAACAAAATGTATCATGAGGAAAAAAAGTTGTTGTCTTTTCATGTGAAATTTTGTTTTTGGCTCAGAAATTATTATTTTTTCCTTAATGTGTGAGACCGAGTGAAAAAAAGGTTTCGGCAGGCGTAAAAACTTTTTGATATTTTTCACACATGAAATAACAACAAATTTTTTTTCCTCCTGAAAAAGTTTTTTTTTTCAAATGTTCACAGATAGAAAAAAAAATTCAGGAGGAAAAAAATATGTTGGTTTTTTTCATGTGTGAAACTAACTTCTCGCACATTGGAAAAGAAATCTCCTGAGGAAAAAATGTTTTTTTTTCTATTTCTTATCTTTTATTATATTGTTTATTTTTTACTATTATTATTGTGTATTGTAATTTTACTGTCCTTTGGCTGCTGTGATGCACAAATTTCCCCGTTTGCAGGACTAATAAAGGAATTCTGGTTCTGATTCATTTGAATTTTTATTTTTTGCTCAGAATAATTTTTTCCCACCAATGTGTGAGACCGAGTGAAAATAAGGTTTTGGCAGGAGTAAAAACATTTGGGGGGAGTTTCTTTTTAGATTTTTTTTTTCTTATTTCATGTGTGAAACAGCGGAGAAAAAAACTTCAGGAGGAGAAAAAAACTTCAGGAGGAGAAAAAAGTTCCATGAGTGATTTTTTCATTTTTCAGAAGAATTAGTAACAAACGTTGGGGAACAAAATGTATTATGAGGAAAAAAAGGTTTGTTGTTTTTTTTTTTTTGCTCAGAAGATTTTTTTAAGGTTTTTTTTTTTTAATAAGGTTTTGGCAGAAGAAAAAAAATTGGGGGGAAGAGTCACAGGGTTTTTCAAAGAAAGAAAATCTCCTGCCAAAACTCAGAAACACATAAAAAACTTTTTTTTTCTTCCTGAAAAAGATTTTTTTCAATCTGTGAGAATGTGAAAAAAAACACTTTTTCATGAGGAAATAAAAATCTTTTTTTTCCCCAATGTTATTATTATTAACATTATTATTGTTTATTGTAATTTTACTGTCCTTTGGCTGCTGTGACACACAAATTTCCCCGTTTGCAGGACTAATAAAGGAAGTCTGGTTCTGATTCATGTGAATTTTTTAGGGGGGGGGGTCATTTTGTAAGTGTTGGGGGGCCTTTCGTAATTACTACCAAAGCTCATTTTCACACATAAAAAAACAAAAACTTCTCCCGAAAAAAACAAAAAAATCACTTTGTTTCACGCATGAAAAAATATTAACTCCTGGAAAAAAGAAATCAACTCCAAAAAATTTTCATCCGGTTTCACACATGGAATTTTTTCCCCACTCTTTTTTTCACATATTTTTCATATGTGAAAAAAAGAGTGGGGAAAAGTGTTTTTAATTCTTCTGGGGAAAAAAACCCAAAAGAAATGTCATCAGTTTCACACATGAAAAAATTAAGGAAATTAGGACGATTATGCAAAACTTTTTTTCCACCAGTTCTCAAGTCATAAACACAGCAAAGAAAAACAAATGTGCTGTTGTTTTATCACATGTGAGACAGTGATTTTTTTTCTCCTGCCAAAACCTTTTTTCACTCACACATTTGAAAAAAATGTATCCTGAGGAAAAAGAGCTGTTGTCTTTTCACAGATGGAAAAAAATCTTTTTCAGGAGGAAAGAGTTGTTGTCTTTTCATGTGAAATGTTTTTTTTTGGCTCAGAAATGATTATTTTTTCCTTAATGTGTGAGACCGAGTGAAAGAAAGGTTTCGGCAGGCGAAAAAACTTTTTGATATTTTTCACACATGAAATAACAACAAATTTTTTTTCCTCCTGAAAAAGTTTTTTTTTCAAATGTTCACAGATAGAAAAAAAAATTCAGGAGGAAAAAAATATGTTGTTTTTTTTCATGTGTGAAACTAACTTCTCGCACATTGGAAAAGAAATCTCCTGAGGAAAACATTTTTTTTTTCTATTTCTTATCTTTTATTATATTGTTTATTTTTTACTATTATTATTGTTTATTGTAATTTTACTGTCCTTTGGCTGCTGTGACGCACAAATTTCCCTGTTTGCAGGACTAATAAAGGAATTCTGGTTCTGATTCATTTGAATTTTCATTTTTTTGCTCAGAATAATTTTTTTCCCACCAATGTGTGAGACCGAGTGAAAATAAGGTTTTGGCAGGAGTAAAAACATTTGGGAGGAGTTTTTTTTAGATTTTTTTTTTCTTATTTCATGTGTGAAACAGAGCGGAGAAAAAAACTTCAGGAGGAGAAAAAAACTTCAGGAGGAGAAAAAAGTTCCATGAGTGATTTTTTCATTTTTCAGGAGAATTTTGTTTTTTGTTTTTTTATGTGTGAAACTGAGTTTTGGCTTTTTTTTTTTTTTTTTACCCCAACCCCCTTTTTTTTCCTCCTTTTTTCACTTAGTAACAAACGTTGGGGAACAAAATGTATCATGAGGAAAAAAAGGTTTGTTGTTTGTTTTTTTTTGCTCAGAAGAATTTTTTTCTGCCCAATGTGTGAGACCGAGTGAAAATAAGGTTTTGGCAGAAGAAAAAAAAATTGGGGGGAAGAGTCACAGGGTTTTTCAAAGAAAGAAAATCTTTTGCCAAAACTCAGATTCACACATGAAAAAACTACTTTTTTTTTCTTCCTGAAAAAGATTTTTTCCATCTGTGAAAATGTGACAAAAAAGGTGAAAATAAGGTTTTGGCGGGAGTAAAACAGGAGTAAACTCCTCCTAAAAAAGTTTTTTTCTTTTTTCAAATGTTCACAGATGGAAAAAAAAAATTCAGGAGGAAAAAAATGTGCTGTTGTGATTTTTTTTTTCTTCTGCCAAAACCTCTTTTTCACTCGGTCTCACACTTTGGAAAAAGATTCTCCTGAGGAAATTTTTTTTTTTTTGGAAAAATGGAAAAAAATCTTTTGTTGTTTTTTCTGGTGGTGGATTTCCACAGGCACAGACGACCCTGCACACACTCACAGGTGAACATCCAGGGAACAGACGCTGAGATGGTGACATCTTACAAGTACCTGGGAGTTCACCTGAACAATAAACTGGACTGGACTGATCACACTGCAGCAGCATATAAGCAACAAATGGTTTTGGCAGGAGTGAAACATTTGGTGGGAGGAGATTTTTTTAGATTTTTTTTTCTTATTTCATGTGTGAAACAGAGCGGAGAAAAAAACTTCAGGAGGAGAAAAAAGTTCCATGAGTGATTTTTCATTTTTCAGGAGAATTTTTTGTTTTGTTTTTTTTTTTATGTGTGAAACTGAGTTTTGGCTTTTTTTTTTACCCCAACCCCCATTTTTTTTCTCCTTTTTTCACTTACTAACAAACATTGGGGAACAAAATGTATCATGAGGAAAAAAAGGTTTTGTTGTTTTTTGATGCAATTTTTTTTTATTTTTTGCTCAGAAGAAATTTTTTCTGCCCAATGTGTGAGACCGAGTGAAAATAAGGTTTTGGCAGAAGAAAAACAGGAGTATACTCCTAAAAAAGTTTTGTTCACAGATGGAAAAAAAAATTCAGGAGGAAAAAAAGATTTTTTTCAATCTGTGAGTGTGAAAAAAAAAAAACTTTCATGAGGAAATAAAAATCTTTTTTTTTCCCAATGTTATTATTATTAACATTATTATTGTTTATTGTAATTTTACTGTCCTTTGGCTGCTGTGACGCACAAATTGCCCCGTTTGCAGGACTAATAAAGGAATTCTGGTTCTGATTCATGTGAATTTTTTAGGGGGGGGTGTCATTTTGTGAGTGTTGGGGGGCCTTTCGTAATTACTACCAAAGCTCATTTTCACACATAAAAAAAACCAAAAACTTCTCCCGAAAAAAAACAAAAAAATCACTTTGTTTCACGCATGAAAAAATATTAACTCCTGGAAAAAAGAAATCCACTCCAAAAAATTTTCCTCCGGTTTCACACATGGAATTTTTTCCCAACTCTTTTTTTCACATATTTTTCATATGTGAAAAAAAGAGTTGGGGAAAAGTGTTTTTAATTCTTCTGGGGAAAAAACCCCAAAAGAAATGTCATCAGTTTCACACATGAAAAAATTAAGGAAATTAGGACGATTATGCAAAACTTTTTTTCCACCAGTTCTCAAGTCATAAACACAGCAAAGAAAAACAAATGTGCTGTTGTTTTATCACATGTTTGAAAAAAATGTATCCTGAGGAAAAAAAGTTGTTGTCTTTTCATGTGAAATTTTGTTTTTGGCTCAGAAATTATTATTTTTTCCTTAATGTGTGAGACCGAGTGAAAAAAAGGTTTCGGCAGGCGTAAAAACTTTTTGATATTTTTCACACATGAAATAACAACAAATTTTTTTTCCTCCTGAAAAAGTTTTTTTTTTCAAATGTTCACAGATAGAAAAAAAAATTCAGGAGGAAAAAAATATGTTGGTTTTTTTCATGTGTGAAACTAACTTCTCGCACATTGGAAAAGAAATCTCCTGAGGAAAACATTTTTTTTTTCTATTTCTTATCTTTTATTATATTGTTTATTTTTTACTATTATTATTGTTTATTGTAATTTTACTGTCCTTTGGCTGCTGTGACGCACAAATTGCCCAGTTTGCAGGACTAATAAAGGAATTCTGGTTCTGATTCATGTGAATTTTTTAGGGGGGGGTGTCATTTTGTAAGTGTTGGGGGGGCATTCGTAATTACTACCAAAGCTCATTTTCACACATAAAAAAACAAAAAAAAATTCTCCCGAAAAAACAAAAACAAAAAATCACTTTGTTTCACGCATGAAAAAATATTAACTCCTGGAAAAAAGAAATCCACTCCAAAAAATTTTCATCTGGTTTCACACATGGAATTTTTTCCCCACTCTTTTTTTCACATATTTTTCATATGTGAAAAAAAGAGTGGGGAAAAGTGTTTCTAATTCTTCTGGGGAAAAAAACCCAAAAGAAATGTCATCAGTTTCACACATGAAAAAATTAAGGAAATTAGGACGATTATGCAAAACTTTTTTTCCACCAGTTCTCAAGTCATAAACACAGCAAAGAAAAACAAATGTGCTGTTGTTTTATCACATGTTTGAAAAAAATGTATCCTGAGGAAAAAAAGTTGTTGTCTTTTCATGTGAAATTTTGTTTTTGGCTCAGAAATTATTATTTTTTCTTTAATGTGTGAGACCGAGTGAAAAAAAGGTTTCGGCAGGCGTAAAAACTTTTTGATATTTTTCACACATGAAATAACAACACATTTTTTTTCCTCCTGAAAAAGTTTTTTTTTTCAAATGTTCACAGATAGAAAAAAAAATTCAGGAGGAAAAAAATATGTTGTTTTTTTTCATGTGTGAAACTGTGATTTCTCACACATTGGAAAAGAAATCTCCTGAGGAAAAAATGTTTTTTTTTCTATTTCTAATCTTTTATTATATTGTTTATTTTTTACTATTATTATTGTTTATTGTAATTTTACTGTCCTTTGGCTGCTGTGATGCACAAATTTCCCTGTTTGCAGGACTAATAAAGGAATTCTGGTTCTGATTCATTTGAATTTTTATTTTTTGCTCAGAATAATTTTTTCCCACCAATGTGTGAGACCGAGTGAAAATAAGGTTTTGGCAGGAGTAAAAACATTTGGGGGGAGTTTCTTTTTAGATTTTTTTTTTCTTATTTCATGTGTGAAACAGAGCGGAGAAAAAAACTTCAGGAGGAGAAAAAAACTTCAGGAGGAGAAAAAAACTTCAGGAGGAGAAAAAAGTTCCATGAGTGATTTTTTCATTTTTCAGAAGAATTAGTAACAAACGTTGGGGAACAAAATGTATCATGAGGAAAAAAAGGTTTGTTGTTTTTTTTTTTTTGCTCAGAAGAATTTTTTTCTGCCCAATGTGTGAGACCGAGTGAAAATAAGGTTTTGGCAGAAGAAAAAAAATTGGGGGGAAGAGTCACAGGGTTTTTCAAAGAAAGAAAATCTTTTGCCAAACCTCAGTTTCACACATGAAAAAACTACTTTTTTTTTCTTCCTGAAAAAGATTTTTTTCCATCTGTGAAAATGTGAGAAAAAAAGGTGAAAATAAGGTTTTGGCAGAAGTAAAACAGGAGTAAACTCCTCTTAAAAAAGTTTTTTTCTTTTTTCAAATGTTCACAGATGGAAAAAAAAAATCAGCAGGAAAAAAATGTGCTGTTGTGATTTTTTTTTTCTTCTGCCAAAACCTTTTTTCACTCGGTCTCACACTTTGGAAAAAGATTCTCCTGAGGAATTTTTTTTTTTTTTTTGGAAAAATGGAAAAAAATCTTTTGTTGTTTTTTCTGGTGGTGGATTTCCACAGACACAGACGACCCTGCACACAGGTGAACATCCAGGGAACAGACGCTGAGATGGTGACATCTTACAAGTACCTGGGAGTTCACCTGAACAATAAACTGGACTGGACTGATCACACTGCAGCAACATATAAGCAACATATATGAAGTTTTTTTGTTGTTGCTCAGAATAATTTTTTTCCCCCAATGTGTGAGACCGAGTGAACAAATGGTTTTGGCAGGAGTGAAACATTTGGTGGGAAGAGTCACAGGGTTTTTCAAAGAAAAGAAAATCTCCTGCCAAAACTCAGAAACACATTTAAAAAAAAAAAATTCTTCCTGAAAAAGATTTTTTTCAATCTGTGAGAGTGTGAAAAAAAAAACTTTTTCATGAGGAAATAAATTTTTTTTTTTTTCCAATGTTATTATTATTAATATTATTATTGTGTATTGTAATTTTACTGTCCTTTGGCTGCTGTGACACACAAATTGCCCCGTTTGCAGGACTAATAAAGGAATTCTGATTCTGATTCATGTGAATTTTTTTAGGGGGGGGTGTCATTTTGTAAGTGTTGGGGGGGCATTCGTAATTACTACCAAAGCTCATTTTCACACAAAAAAAACAAAAAACTTCTCCGGAAAAAAAAAAAATCACTTTGGAAAAAAGAAATCAACTCCAAAAAAATGTTCCTCCGGTTTCACACATGGAATTTTTCCCAACTCTTTTTTTCACATATTTTTCATATGTGAAAAAAAGAGTGGGGAAAAGTGTTTTTAATTCTTCCGGGGAAAAAACAAACAAAAAGAAATGTCATCAGTTTCACACATGAAAAAATTAAGGAAATTAGGACGATGATGCAAAACTTTTTTTCCACCAGTTCTCAAGTCATAAAGACAGCAAAGAAAACAAATGTGCTGTTGTTTTATCACATGTGAGACAGTGATTTTTTTTCTCCTGCCAAAACCTTTTTTTCACTCACACATTTGAAAAAAATGTATCCTGAGGAAAAAAAGTTGTTGTTTTTTCACAGATGGAAAAAAATCTTTTTCAGGAGGAAAGAGTTGTTGTCTTTTCATGTGAAATGTTTTTTTTGGCTCAGAAATTATTATTTTTTCCTTAATGTGTGAGACCGAGTGAAAAAAAGGTTTCGGCAGGTGTAAAAACTTTTGGGGGGGAAGGGTCATTTCTTTAGTTTTTTTTAGTTTTAGTTTTTTTATTACTGCCAAAACTCATTTTCACACATGAATAAACAAAAAAATTTCATGTGCGAAAGAGCAAATTTTTCTTCTGGAGAATCTTTTTTCAAATCTTTTCCTTTTCAGTTTTTTTCACATTTTTACAGAAAATCTTTTTCAGGAGAAACAAAATGTGTTGTTGTTTTTTCATGTGTGAGACGAAGGTTTTGGCAGGAAAAACAATTGGTGGGAAGAGTCACAGGGTTTTTCAAAGAAAAAACATTTTCCTGCCAAAACTCAGTTTCACACATGAAAAAAACAACATATTTTTATTCTTCCTGAAAAAGTTTTTTTTCATTTGTGAAAATGTGAAAAAAAAGTAAAAAAAAAAAAATTAACCCAAAACTCATTTTCACACATGAAAAAAAAAAAAGATTCTCCTGAAAAACAAAAAAACATTTCACTGTTTGAAAAAATATTTTTTCCTGGAAATCATAAATCCACTCCAAAAAATATTTCACTCAGTTTTTACACATGGATGTTTTTCCCTCTCCTGAATTTTTTTTTCACACATGAAAAAAAAAGAGAAATTAGAACGATAATGCAAAACTTTTTTTCCACCAGTTCTCAAGTCAGAAACACAAAACTGTTTAGATCAGACTTACAATGCTTCCGTAGCATCAGAACCCATTTGACAGAATTACTAAAGAACTACATCTGCCAGTCAAAATAAATGATGTATTAGTAAATGTTTGAATGTCAGCTGAGGCGTTAATAAGAACATCTGACATCATTAAGGAGTTTTAAGAAAATGTCTTTTTTCCCTCTTAAATTATGAAAATATATGAAACAGAATGCTCTAAAATATAATTAACATTTACATTTCGTACTTTTCTCAAGTTATTGTGTCCAGACAAACACGTCTCAACACTTTGACTCACTTCAGCTGAGAACTGAGAGCGAAGGCGTCCTGTTTTTCTCTGGAGACCCCGAATCTCTCAGCGACGTTCTCTGATGTGATGCTGCACAAATAAACACACACATACGTCAACTCTTCACATTTCCATCGTGTTCGTCCACAAGCTCTGAAAAATCAACCGATGGATGCTGCTGTCCGTCTAATATTCACTGCACCTGAGCTGTCTGAAGGCTCGGACCACAATGAAACAGCTGCGAGAAAGATCAGTGAAGCGATTCTGATTCTGATTCTGATTCTGATTCTGATTCTCTAACTGGGTTTGGAGAAATCCAACATTTGTAACAAACATGGAAGTTTTGGAATTATCACAGACGTTAACAGCAGAAGTTTTGGGATTCAGAAAAAACTTTGGGGGAGGAGTTTTAACAAAATGTGGTCTTATGATAAACGTTGAGACGAGATAGAGTTTGGTGGCATATAATGAAATATTTGGCTGGAACACGTATAGTTTGAGGGTCTTTATTAAACTAATATAGTGAGACAACAAATTTCAGGGTGGTGAATTTTTGAGTTTTTATTGTAAATCTTAAGATGATTTAAAAACATTTCAGGGATCAACACACACCCTCCTGAGCCAGCTGTCGCCACCACCCGACCCGGGTATGTGGATGAAGATGGATGGGTGGATTTTAGGGCTGTACAGTTTTGGAGCGCTTTAAAAATTCAAGATTACAACAAATAATTTGTAACTTCATAGTTATTTTATTTTCAAATTCTTGCAGTAAATTTTAAAGTTAAAGTAAAGTTAAATAACTTTTTGTTGGTGCTTCATTACATTTAGGATCAGAACCTTCAGTCCAGACTCGCTGAGCTACAGAACAAACAGGATCTGTGGTCTCACCCCATCGGGATGATGCAGTCTCTGGCCTTGTCGTTGTCCATCAGCCTGGAGCTCAGATCTCCTGGATTACCTACTGAACGCAGAGACATGCTCTCCACACTGACACACACACACACACACACACACACACACTTTGTTTTTCTTATGCTTTGTCAGTTTTATTCTCTACTCCTGAATAACAAGATGTAATCTCACCTGTCTTTATTTACACTTATAGACACATAAACTCACCCACATGCGAGGCCCAGGTCAATGGATCTGCTCCTGATGGCTCCTGCACAGTCAGGGTTAAAAACAGGGTCAGTGGTGGTCTTGTGCCTTCTTCAGGTTATAAAGACATAAGGAAGGAGTCCAGATTCTACCTGCGATGTTAAACAGCGCCTGCAGTCCAGAGGAGCACTGTCTGTTCACAGTGTAGACGGGGACCGTCTCTGGAAACCCACTGAGAGGAAGACAGAGCAGTGAGACACACGAAGGGAGACGCACTGAGTGAATGATGGAGGATCACAGCGTGAGCGTTCAGTCTGACCTGAGGAAGTGAGCCACTCGGGCCAACAGAGCACCGGCACCAGGCTGCAGCACGTTACCTGCAGACAGCAACACGCGGCTCAATGCACAGAGTACAAGTGTGCTGAGACATTGAAATTCAAAATGGCATTTTTATAGATATTTAAAGAACGTGAGGAGTTCAGAGTTCACAGTACTGTGTCCTGTTGTCACACTTTTTTCTGCTTTTTAAGAAACAGTAATAAACTATGGCACTGTGTCATTTTGGAGAAGAAATTCATAATTTTAATATTTACAATATTAATGAGGTAATAATACAAACTTTTTCCATCAGTGAATAAACAAGCTGCTCTCAGAGGAAAATAAGGTCCCAGAACACTGTTTGAAGCTAGAAAGGTGGCAGGGTCCGCCACATGTAAACAAAGTAACAAATTGTGTGTTGTTCTTTAAGGTCAGTTTGTTTTTTCAGTTTATTCAGTCATGAAAAAAAGAGAGTTTGTTTATTTAGTTTGAAAAAATCAGCCAATGAAGATCTTTCTCTGCTCATTAACATTTCTCCAACAAAACTACAGACTGCTCCTTTAATGTGTTGTTGTTTATGCTCGTATTGCATTGATGTGATACAGTGGAAGAAGTTACCACAGTGCAGAAATGAAAGTCCAGTCTCACCCACACAAACGTCTCCCAGCTCGTTGGCTGACAGTCCAACATCTGTCAGCACAGCTGTCATCACTGCACTCAGCAGCTCGTCAGGTGTGGTGTCCTGGAGGCAGGCGAAGGGTTAAATCACATTAAAACTGCACTCTGATCTCTGACGTCACTACAAATACCAACACACAGCGATGTTAAAACACCCCAGTACTGCAGTCAAGTTAAAGTTAAACCTTGCTGGATTGTTCGTCCATGTTAGAGCAGCATGTTACAGATGGAGACAGTTTAAACTTTACTTTATATACAGTCAGCTAGTTCAGTCCAGTGGTTCCCAACCTGAGGGGTCGAGCCCCTCCGAAGGGTCAGCAGATGACTCTGAGGGGTTGTCGGAGGATTAATGGGAGAGTAAAGAAGAAACAAAAATCTGGTTTTAGTTTTTCTCTAATCTTTTAGATTTTTGTGAAATATTGGATAATCTGACCTCTCTGGGCCTTGAACAGTTATTTAAATGAAACCAGGTGAGAAGACAAATGTCTCATGACACCTCATCGACATCTGAAACACTTCACACTCATGAAGACACCGATTTTAAGTGAAAAGGTTGTGAACCCTTCATTTTGTTCCATAGTAATTATTGTATTTTTACAATAAGACAGACAGACACTTTATTGATCCTGAGGGAAGTTTAGAAATGTATTTACTGAGGTACTCACACATGACTGATTGATTGATTGATTGATCGTTGTACTTTTCACAACACTACATTTATCTGACAACATTTGTATCTTTAAAGTTTTTAAAAAAGAAAGAATAGCTCTGATTTTAACAGCTGCTGATGAACACTTGAACGCATCAACCATTATATATTAATATAATCTACATTAATCTGATTCTGGACAATCAATCCTTTTACTTTTGGTCCTTTGAGTACACTTTGGTGCCAATACTGTGGTATTCAAACTTATACTTAAATAAAACATAATCATCTGAGTACTTGTATTCCCTCTGAGGTGTCTGGTGAAGTTAAGAAACTATAACGACATTAATGGAAACAGAGACTCTATCCTCTCCACCACCGCTACACTGATATAATGTACGTGTCGTTTCCTGTCAGCCGGTGTCTCGGCTGACAGGTGTCTCGGCTGCCAGGTGTCTCAGCTGACAGGTGTCTCAGGTGTCTCAGCTGACAGGTGTCTCGGCTGCCAGGTGTTTCAGCTGCCAGGTGTTCACCTTGAACGCTCCTCTCTTGGCTTTCCCGACAGCGGTCCTCCGTCCATGAACCACCACCACGTCCTCCGGGCCGCTGCCCCCGGCCGCCGCTCCACACTCGGTCCGTCGTAAGTCCCGTCTGCAGGACGGAGACAAGTGTCCCGAGATGATTTTTAATCTGTGCATTGTGTCGACGAAACGCCAGTTTTTTTATGAAACTCAGCCCTGTTGTGTGCGGACTGGACTCTGGACCGTCAGCTGTGTGTTCACTTCCGTGTTGTTCTCGTCAGGACGGAAAGAGCGGAGGGACAAACTACAAAGAGTCCGACTGAATCTCATCTGTGCTGTTCGCTCCTCACCAGGAGAAATATTGTGTCACAGTCTTTGACATCGCTTGTCTCGATTTATTTGATAGCTTTAGTTGATTTAAAGTTTTCTTTTAAAAACAGACAATGAAAATTGACAAAAGATAACTGGATCATTTCCCATTTTTCTCAGAGTTGCAAATAACAACAACACAGGTTGAAACGTGAGTTCATTCAATCATTTAGTCTATCATAGAGATAATCTATAAATGACTGTGCCCAGTGGAAGACAAAATTGTATAGTGATAGCGTGATTTATGGAAGCAATGATGGTTATGCTGATGGTTTCATTACTCTATGTGGACAACATTGTGCAATCAACATTTACTTCATACTGATATGGTGAAGCAGAAACATTGTCTTCTGCCAAATTAAAATATAAAGTACAATTAAGGGCTTTACGGACTACAGGCCTAATCTATAACAGACCCCAACTCCACCAAAGTTCCCATGAAGTCTAAATCAATGTTTGTTATCACATAGGCTATGTCTTGCTTAATATTTCATCTATATACTAGTATCAGAAAAACAATGGAAAAAAGTAGTACTGGACGTATCCTTAATGGCAAATTAGAGTTTTTAATTTCATGGTAAAATGATGAACGATAATAATCAATGATATACATGAGACCCCAAGTCCTGCCCTGCCAGTCATTTAGAAATGAGGAGGCTCTTAGATGAGAGATGAAACATGTCCAAGATGGGAGTCATTTACACATTGAAACTTGGCCTCGTCGCCAACTGTAATGACAATCGTTTACAATTGGCTTCAGGTGACTTCAACGGCTGCTCTACAGAAGAATGAGCAAGGTGGTATCACTGAACTTGATAACGACCCCATTGGGGCAGTCACAGAAATTTAACAAACTTTGAAACTGATGTGCGGGAATGAGAAGGTGTCTTGTTGAAAGCGTCTTTTTTGGGGGAAAGGAACTGCAGTGCTCTGGCAGATTTGTAGGAAAGAGTTTACTTACAGAGCTATTGTGAGTAGGCTGAGGGCTCGTCCGGGATTTAAACACGGGACCTCTCGCACCCGAAGCGAGAATCATACCCCTAGACCAAAGAGCCACAGACAGGGCCTCCTTGTAGAGAGAAAGACGCCAATGAATCACAGAGACATCAGACACAGAGAAAAGTGGAGGCTCTTCCTTTTGTCACATTGGCAGCTGTGCAAGCACTGCCCTCCCGCTTCCAAACTTTGTGCTAAGCTGCGAATAGAGCTCTTACAGTGCTCCAAGCCGTTTAAGCAGGGCTCGTCCGGGATTTGAACCCGGGACCTCTCGCACCCAAAGCGAGAATCATACCCCTAGACCAACGAGCCAAGCGGAAACGAGCAGCTCGCAGGCTGCGCGCTCAAACAGAAGCATTAGAATGTGTGCAGACGGCAATGCACAGACTTGTGCATTGGGGATTCGAAACAAACAATTTGGCCTCATCGACAACTCTAACGACAATCGTTTACAACTGGCTTCAGGCGACTTCAACGGCTGCCTAACAACGGCCAGGAGCACTAATGAACAAAAACGATTGGCGAGTGCAGAAGAAGGCAACAAGCCTGTTGAGCGAACTCAGACAGGAGGTACCGTAGTTGCCTCATGTATTTTCTGTGACTGTGCCAAAGACATGTCCATGGAGCAACTGTGAAGGGTAGACAGCCATGAAGTCTTTGCGGAGGGCTCGTCCGGGATTTGAACCCGGGACCTCTCGCACCCTAAGCGAGAATCATACCCCTAGACCAACGAGCCGGGCAAAAACGAGCACCTCACAGGCTCTACGTCTAAACGGAAGCATTGGAATGTCTCTGTAGCTTACGTTGTCTCTGTCCAGGAAATCATTCAGTATATTCTGGACGGGAGTCGTTTACACATTCAAATTTGGCCTCATCGACACCTCTAACGACAATCGTTTCCACCTGGCTTCGGGCGACTTCAACGGCTGCCTAACAATGGCCAGGAGCACTAATGAACAAGGTGGTATCAATGAACTTGATAACGACCCCATTGAGGTTAAATAACTTGTACTCCCTGCCAGTAGCTTACATTGCCTGAGAGATAGGGGATAGTCTTTCAAGGACATCAATCTGTATATTCTGGATGGGAGTCATTTACAATTGGCTTCAGGCGACTTCAACGGCTGCTCTACAGAAGAATGAGCAAGGTGGTATCACTGAACTTGATAACGACCCCATTGGGGCAGTCACAGAAATTTAACAAACTTTGAAACTGATGTGCGGGAATGAGAAGGTGTCTTGTTGAAAGCGTCTTTTTTGGGGGAAAGGAACTGCAGTGCTCTGGCAGATTTGTGTCATTTGTAGGAAAGAGTTTACTTACAGAGCTATTGTGAGTAGGCTGAGGGCTCGTCCGGGATTTGAACCCGGGACCTCTCGCACCCGAAGCGAGAATCATACCCCTAGACCAACGAGCCACAGACAGGGCCTCCTTGTAGAGAGAAAGACGCCAATGAATCACAGAGACATCAGACACAGAGAAAAGTGGAGGCTCTTCCTTTTGTCACATTGGCAGCTGTGCAAGCACTGCCCTCCCGCTTCCAAACTTTGTGCTAAGCTGCGAATAGAGCTCTTACAGTGCTCCAAGCCGTTTAAGCAGGGCTCGTCCGGGATTTGAACCCGGGACCTCTCGCACCCAAAGCGAGAATCATACCCCTAGACCAACGAGCCAAGCGGAAACGAGCAGCTCGCAGGCTGCGCGCTCAAACAGAAGCATTAGAATGTGTGCAGACGGCAATGCACAGACTTGTGCATTGGGGATTCGAAACACACAATTTGGCCTCATCGACAACTCTAACGACAATCGTTTACAACTGGCTTCAGGCGACTTCAACGGCTGCCTAACAACGGCCAGGAGCACTAATGAACAAAAACGATTGGCGAGTGCAGAAGAAGGCAACAAGCCTGTTGAGCGAACTCAGACAGGAGGTACCGTAGTTGCCTCATGTATTTTCTGTGACTGTGCCAAAGACATGTCCATGGAGCAACTGTGAAGGGTAGACAGCCATGAAGTCTTTGCGGAGGGCTCGTCCGGGATTTGAACCCGGGACCTCTCGCACCCTAAGCGAGAATCATACCCCTAGACCAACGAGCCGGGCAAAAACGAGCACCTCACAGGCTCTACGTCTAAACAGCTTACGTTGTCTCTGTCCAGGAAATCATTCAGTATATTCTGGACGGGAGTCGTTTACACATTCAAATTTGGCCTCATCGACACCTCTAACGACAATCGTTTCCACCTGGCTTCGGGCGACTTCAACGGCTGCCTAACAATGGCCAGGAGCACTAATGAACAAGGTGGTATCAATGAACTTGATAACGACCCCATTGAGGTTAAATAACTTGTACTCCCTGCCAGTAGCTTACATTGCCTGAGAGATAGGGGATAGTCTTTCAAGGACATCAATCTGTATATTCTGGATGGGAGTCATTTACAATTGGCTTCAGGTGACTTCAACGGCTGCTCTACAGAAGAATGAGCAAGGTGGTATCACTGAACTTGATAACGATGCCATTGGGGCAGTCAAATTTAACATACAGCAATCACGCTCAAACTTTGAAACTGATGTGCGGGAATGAGAAGGTGTCTTGTTGAGAGTGTCTTTTTTGGGGGAAGGAACTGCAGTGCTCTGGCAGATTTGTGTCATTTGTAGGAAAGAGTTTACTTACAGAGCTATTGTGAGTAGGCTGAGGGCTCGTCCGGGATTTGAACCCGGGACCTCTCGCACCCGAAGCGAGAATCATACCCCTAGACCAACGAGCCACAGACAGGGCCTCCTTGTAGAGAGAAAGACGCCAATGAATCACAGAGACATCAGACACAGAGAAAAGTGGAGGCTCTTCCTTTTGTCACATTGGCAGCTGTGCAAGCACTGCCCTCCCGCTTCCAAACTTTGTGCTAAGCTGCAAATAAAGCTCTTACAGTGCTCCAAGCCGTTTAAGCAGGGCTCGTCCGGGATTTGAACCCGGGACCTCTCGCACCCAAAGCGAGAATCATACCCCTAGACCAACGAGCCAAGCGGAAACGAGCAGCTCGCAGGCTGCGCACTCAAACAGAAGCATTAGAATGTGTGCAGACGGCAATGCACAGACTTGTGCATTGGGGATTCGAAACAAACAATTTGGCCTCATCGACAACTCTAACGACAATCGTTTACAACTGGCTTCAGGCGACTTCAACGGCTGCCTAACAACGGCCAGGAGCACTAATGAACAAAAACTATTGGCGAGTACAGAAGAAGGCAACAAGCCTGTTCAGCGAACTCAGACAGGAGGTACCGTAGTTGCCTCATGTATTTTCTGTGACTGTGCCAAAGACATGTCCATGGAGCAACTGTGAAGGGTAGACAGCCATGAAGTCTTTGCGGAGGGCTCGTCCGGGATTTGAACCCGGGACCTCTCGCACCCTAAGCGAGAATCATACCCCTAGACCAACGAGCCAGGCAAAAATGAGCACCTCACAGGCTCTACCTCTAAACGGAAGCATTGGAATGTCTCTGTAGCTTACGTTGTCTCTGTCCAGGAAATCATTCAGTATATTCTGGACGGGAGTCGTTTACACATTCAAATTTGGCCTCATCGACACCTCTAACGACAATCGTTTCCACCTGGCTTCGGGCGACTTCAACGGCTGCCTAACAATGGCCAGGAGCACTAATGAACAAGGTGGTATCAATGAACTTGATAACGACCCCATTGAGGTTAAATAACTTGTACTCCCTGCCAGTAGCTTACATTGCCTGAGAGATAGGGGATAGTCTTTCAAGGACATCAATCTGTATATTCTGGATGGGAGTCATTTACAATTGGCTTCAGGTGACTTCAACGGCTGCTCTACAGAAGAATGAGCAAGGTGGTATCACTGAACTTGATAACGATGCCATTGGGGCAGTCACAGAAATTTAACATACAGCAATCACGCTCAAACTTTGAAACTGATGTGCGGGAATGAGAAGGTGTCTTGTTGAGAGTGTCTTTTTTGGGGGAAGGAACTGCAGTGCTCTGGCAGATTTGTGTCATTTGTAGGAAAGAGTTTACTTACAGAGCTATTGTGAGTAGGCTGAGGGCTCGTCCGGGATTTGAACCCGGGACCTCTCGCACCCGAAGCGAGAATCATAACCCTAGACCAACGAGCCACAGAGAGGGCCTCCTTGTAGAGAGAAAGACGCCAATGAATCACAGAGACATCAGACACAGAGAAAAGTGGAGGCTCTTCCTTTTGTCACATTGGCAGCTGTGCAAGCACTGCCCTCCCGCTTCCAAACTTTGTGCTAAGCTGCAAAGAAAGCTCTTATAGTGCTCCAAGCCGTTTAAGCAGGGCTCGTCCGGGATTTGAACCCGGGACCTCTCGCACCCAAAGCGACAATCATACCCCTAGACCAACGAGCCAGGCGGAAACGAGCAGCTCGCAGGCTGCGCGCTCAAACAGAAGCATTAGAATGTGTGCAGACGGCAATGCACAGACTTGTGCATTGGGGATTCGAAACAAACAATTTGGCCTCATCGACAACTCTAACGACAATCGTTTACAACTGGCTTCAGGCGACTTCAACGGCTGCCTAACAACGGCCAGGAGCACTAATGAACAAAAACGATTGGCGAGTGCAGAAGAAGGCAACAAGCCTGTTCAGCGAACTCAGACAGGAGGTACCGTAGTTGCCTCATGTATTTTCTGTGACTGTGCCAAAGACATGTCCATGGAGCAACTGTGAAGGGTAGACAGCCATGAAGTCTTTGCGGAGGGCTCGTCCGGGATTTGAACCCGGGACCTCTCGCACCCTAAGCGAGAATCATACCCCTAGACCAACGAGCCGGGCAAAAATGAGCACCTCACAGGCTCTACGTCTAAACGGAAGCATTGGAATGTCTCTGTAGCTTACGTTGTCTCTGTCCAGGAAATCATTCAGTATATTCTGGACGGGAGTCGTTTACACATTCAAATTTGGCCTCATCGACACCTCTAACGACAATCGTTTCCACCTGGCTTCGGGCGACTTCAACGGCTGCCTAATAATGGCCAGGAGCACTAATGAACAAGGTGGTATCAATGAACTTGATAACGACCCCATTGAGGTTAAATAACTTGTACTCCCTGCCAGTAGCTTACATTGCCTGAGAGATAGGGGATAGTCTTTCAAGGACATCAATCTGTATATTCTGGATGGGAGTCATTTACAATTGGCTTCAGGTGACTTCAACGGCTGCTCTACTGAAGAATGAGCAAGGTGGTATCACTGAACTTGATAACGATGCCATTGGGGCAGTCACAGAAATTTAACATACAGCAATCACGCTCAAACTTTGAAACTGATGTGCGGGAATGAGAAGGTGTCTTGTTGAGAGTGTCTTTTTTGGGGGAAGGAACTGCAGTGCTCTGGCAGATTTGTGTCATTTGTAGGAAAGAGTTTACTTACAGAGCTATTGTGAGTAGGCTGAGGGCTCGTCCGGGATTTGAACCCGGGACCTCTCGCACCCGAAGCGAGAATCATACCCCTAGACCAACGAGCCACAGACAGGGCCTCCTTGTAGAGAGAAAGACGCCAATGAATCACAGAGACATCAGACACAGAGAAAAGTGGAGGCTCTTCCTTTTGTCACATTGGCAGCTGTGCAAGCACTGCCCTCCCGCTTCCAAACTTTGTGCTAAGCTGCAAATAAAGCTCTTACAGTGCTCCAAGCCGTTTAAGCAGGGCTCGTCCGGGATTTGAACCCGGGACCTCTCGCACCCAAAGCGAGAATCATACCCCTAGACCAACGAGCCAAGCAGAAACGAGCAGCTCGCAGGCTGCGCGCTCAAACAGAAGCATTAGAATGTGTGCAGACGGCAATGCACAGACTTGTGCATTGGGGATTCGAAACAAACAATTTGGCTTCATCGACAACTCTAACGACAATCGTTTACAACTGGCTTCAGGCGACTTCAACGGCTGCCTAACAACGGCCAGGAGCACTAATGAACAAAAACGATTGGCGAGTGCAGAAGAAGGCAACAAGCCTGTTCAGCGAACTCAGACAGGAGGTACCGTAGTTGCCTCATGTATTTTCTGTGACTGTGCCAAAGACATGTCCATGGAGCAACTGTGAAGGGTAGACAGCCATGAAGTCTTTGCGGAGGTCTCGTCCGGGATTTGAATCCTGGACCTCTCGCACCCTAAGCGAGAATCATACCCCTAGACCAACGAGCCAGGCAAAAATGAGCACCTCACAGGCTCTACCTCTAAACGGAAGCATTGGAATGTCTCTGTAGCTTACGTTGTCTCTGTCCAGGAAATCATTCAGTATATTCTGGACGGGAGTCGTTTACACATTCAAATTTGGCCTCATCGACACCTCTAACGACAATCGTTTCCACCTGGCTTCGGGCGACTTCAACGGCTGCCTAACAATGGCCAGGAGCACTAATGAACAAGGTGGTATCAATGAACTTGATAACGACCCCATTGAGGTTAAATAACTTGTACTCCCTGCCAGTAGCTTACATTGCCTGAGAGATAGGGGATAGTCTTTCAAGGACATCAATCTGTATATTCTGGATGGGAGTCATTTACAATTGGCTTCAGGTGACTTCAACGGCTGCTCTACAGAAGAATGAGCAAGGTGGTATCACTGAACTTGATAACGATGCCATTGGGGCAGTCACAGAAATTTAACATACAGCAATCACGCTCAAACTTTGAAACTGATGTGCGGGAATGAGAAGGTGTCTTGTTGAGAGTGTCTTTTTTGGGGGAAGGAACTGCAGTGCTCTGGCAGATTTGTGTCATTTGTAGGAAAGAGTTTACTTACAGAGCTATTGTGAGTAGGCTGAGGGCTCGTCCGGGATTTGAACCCGGGACCTCTCGCACCCGAAGCGAGAATCATACCCCTAGACCAACGAGCCACAGACAGGGCCTCCTTGTAGAGAGAAAGACGCCAATGAATAACAGAGACATCAGACACAGAGAAAAGTGGAGGCTCTTCCTTTTGTCACATTGGCAGCTGTGCAAGCACTGCCCTCCCGCTTCCAAACTTTGTGCTAAGCTGCAAATAAAGCTCTTATAGTGCTCCAAGCCGTTTAAGCAGGGCTCGTCCGGGATTTGAACCCGGGACCTCTCGCACCCAAAGCGAGAATCATACCCCTAGACCAACGAGCCAGGCGGAAATGAGTAGCTCGCAGGCTGCGCGCTCAAACAGAAGCATTAGAATGTGTGCAGACGGCAATGCACAGACTTGTGCATTGGGGATTCGAAACAAACAATTTGGCTTCATCGACAACTCTAACGACAATCGTTTACAACTGGCTTCAGGCGACTTCAACGGCTGCCTAACAACGGCCAGGAGCACTAATGAACAAAAACTATTGGCGAGTACAGAAGAAGGCAACAAGCCTGTTCAGCGAACTCAGACAGGAGGTACCGTAGTTGCCTCATGTATTTTCTGTGACTGTGCCAAAGACATGTCCATGGAGCAACTGTGAAGGGTAGACAGCCATGAAGTCTTTGCGGAGGGCTCGTCCGGGATTTGAACCCGGGACCTCTCGCACCCTAAGCGAGAATCATACCCCTAGACCAACGAGCCAGGCAAAAATGAGCACCTCACAGGCTCTACCTCTAAACGGAAGCATTGGAATGTCTCTGTAGCTTACGTTGTCTCTGTCCAGGAAATCATTCAGTATATTCTGGACGGGAGTCGTTTACACATTCAAATTTGGCCTCATCGACACCTCTAACGACAATCGTTTCCACCTGGCTTCGGGCGACTTCAACGGCTGCCTAACAATGGCCAGGAGCACTAATGAACAAGGTGGTATCAATGAACTTGATAACGACCCCATTGAGGTTAAATAACTTGTACTCCCTGCCAGTAGCTTACATTGCCTGAGAGATAGGGGATAGTCTTTCAAGGACATCAATCTGTATATTCTGGATGGGAGTCATTTACAATTGGCTTCAGGTGACTTCAACGGCTGCTCTACTGAAGAATGAGCAAGGTGGTATCACTGAACTTGATAACGATGCCATTGGGGCAGTCACAGAAATTTAACATACAGCAATCACGCTCAAACTTTGAAACTGATGTGCGGGAATGAGAAGGTGTCTTGTTGAGAGTGTCTTTTTTGGGGGAAGGAACTGCAGTGCTCTGGCAGATTTGTGTCATTTGTAGGAAAGAGTTTACTTACAGAGCTATTGTGAGTAGGCTGAGGGCTCGTCCGGGATTTGAACCCGGGACCTCTCGCACCCGAAGCGAGAATCATAACCCTAGACCAACGAGCCACAGAGAGGGCCTCCTTGTAGAGAGAAAGACGCCAATGAATCACAGAGACATCAGACACAGAGAAAAGTGGAGGCTCTTCCTTTTGTCACATTGGCAGCTGTGCAAGCACTGCCCTCCCGCTTCCAAACTTTGTGCTAAGCTGCAAATAAAGCTCTTATAGTGCTCCAAGCCGTTTAAGCAGGGCTCGTCCGGGATTTGAACCCGGGACCTCTCGCACCCAAAGCGAGAATCATACCCCTAGACCAACGAGCCAGGCGGAAAAGAGCAGCTCGCAGGCTGCGCGCTCAAACAGAAGCATTAGAATGTGTGCAGACGGCAATGCACAGACTTGTGCATTGGGGATTCGAAACAAACAATTTGGCTTCATCGACAACTCTAACGACAATCGTTTACAACTGGCTTCAGGCGACTTCAACGGCTGCCTAACAACGGCCAGGAGCACTAATGAACAAAAACTATTGGCGAGTACAGAAGAAGGCAACAAGCCTGTTCAGCGAACTCAGACAGGAGGTACCGTAGTTGCCTCATGTATTTTCTGTGACTGTGCCAAAGACATGTCCATGGAGCAACTGTGAAGGGTAGACAGCCATGAAGTCTTTGCGGAGGGCTCGTCCGGGATTTGAACCCGGGACCTCTCGCACCCTAAGCGAGAATCATACCCCTAGACCAACGAGCCGGGCAAAAATGAGCACCTCACAGGCTCTACCTCTAAACGGAAGCATTGGAATGTCTCTGTAGCTTACGTTGTCTCTGTCCAGGAAATCATTCAGTATATTCTGGACGGGAGTCGTTTACACATTCAAATTTGGCCTCATCGACACCTCTAACGACAATCGTTTCCACCTGGCTTCGGGCGACTTCAACGGCTGCCTAACAATGGCCAGGAGCACTAATGAACAAGGTGGTATCAATGAACTTGATAACGACCCCATTGAGGTTAAATAACTTGTACTCCCTGCCAGTAGCTTACATTGCCTGAGAGATAGGGGATAGTCTTTCAAGGACATCAATCTGTATATTCTGGATGGGAGTCATTTACAATTGGCTTCAGGTGACTTCAACGGCTGCTCTACTGAAGAATGAGCAAGGTGGTATCACTGAACTTGATAACGATGCCATTGGGGCAGTCACAGAAATTTAACATACAGCAATCACGCTCAAACTTTGAAACTGATGTGCGGGAATGAGAAGGTGTCTTGTTGAGAGTGTCTTTTTTGGGGGAAGGAACTGCAGTGCTCTGGCAGATTTGTGTCATTTGTAGGAAAGAGTTTACTTACAGAGCTATTGTGAGTAGGCTGAGGGCTCGTCCGGGATTTGAACCCGGGACCTCTCGCACCCGAAGCGAGAATCATACCCCTAGACCAACGAGCCACAGACAGGGCCTCCTTGTAGAGAGAAAGACGCCAATGAATCACAGAGACATCAGACACAGAGAAAAGTGGAGGCTCTTCCTTTTGTCACATTGGCAGCTGTGCAAGCACTGCCCTCCCGCTTCCAAACTTTGTGCTAAGCTGCAAATAAAGCTCTTACAGTGCTCCAAGCCGTTTAAGCAGGGCTCGTCCGGGATTTGAACCCGGGACCTCTCGCACCCAAAGCGAGAATCATACCCCTAGACCAACGAGCCAAGCAGAAACGAGCAGCTCGCAGGCTGCGCGCTCAAACAGAAGCATTAGAATGTGTGCAGACGGCAATGCACAGACTTGTGCATTGGGGATTCGAAACAAACAATTTGGCTTCATCGACAACTCTAACGACAATCGTTTACAACTGGCTTCAGGCGACTTCAACGGCTGCCTAACAACGGCCAGGAGCACTAATGAACAAAAACGATTGGCGAGTGCAGAAGAAGGCAACAAGCCTGTTCAGCGAACTCAGACAGGAGGTACCGTAGTTGCCTCATGTATTTTCTGTGACTGTGCCAAAGACATGTCCATGGAGCAACTGTGAAGGGTAGACAGCCATGAAGTCTTTGCGGAGGTCTCGTCCGGGATTTGAATCCTGGACCTCTCGCACCCTAAGCGAGAATCATACCCCTAGACCAACGAGCCAGGCAAAAATGAGCACCTCACAGGCTCTACCTCTAAACGGAAGCATTGGAATGTCTCTGTAGCTTACGTTGTCTCTGTCCAGGAAATCATTCAGTATATTCTGGACGGGAGTCGTTTACACATTCAAATTTGGCCTCATCGACACCTCTAACGACAATCGTTTCCACCTGGCTTCGGGCGACTTCAACGGCTGCCTAACAATGGCCAGGAGCACTAATGAACAAGGTGGTATCAATGAACTTGATAACGACCCCATTGAGGTTAAATAACTTGTACTCCCTGCCAGTAGCTTACATTGCCTGAGAGATAGGGGATAGTCTTTCAAGGACATCAATCTGTATATTCTGGATGGGAGTCATTTACAATTGGCTTCAGGTGACTTCAACGGCTGCTCTACAGAAGAATGAGCAAGGTGGTATCACTGAACTTGATAACGATGCCATTGGGGCAGTCACAGAAATTTAACATACAGCAATCACGCTCAAACTTTGAAACTGATGTGCGGGAATGAGAAGGTGTCTTGTTGAGAGTGTCTTTTTTGGGGGAAGGAACTGCAGTGCTCTGGCAGATTTGTGTCATTTGTAGGAAAGAGTTTACTTACAGAGCTATTGTGAGTAGGCTGAGGGCTCGTCCGGGATTTGAACCCGGGACCTCTCGCACCCGAAGCGAGAATCATACCCCTAGACCAACGAGCCACAGACAGGGCCTCCTTGTAGAGAGAAAGACGCCAATGAATAACAGAGACATCAGACACAGAGAAAAGTGGAGGCTCTTCCTTTTGTCACATTGGCAGCTGTGCAAGCACTGCCCTCCCGCTTCCAAACTTTGTGCTAAGCTGCAAATAAAGCTCTTATAGTGCTCCAAGCCGTTTAAGCAGGGCTCGTCCGGGATTTGAACCCGGGACCTCTCGCACCCAAAGCGAGAATCATACCCCTAGACCAACGAGCCAGGCGGAAATGAGTAGCTCGCAGGCTGCGCGCTCAAACAGAAGCATTAGAATGTGTGCAGACGGCAATGCACAGACTTGTGCATTGGGGATTCGAAACAAACAATTTGGCTTCATCGACAACTCTAACGACAATCGTTTACAACTGGCTTCAGGCGACTTCAACGGCTGCCTAACAACGGCCAGGAGCACTAATGAACAAAAACTATTGGCGAGTACAGAAGAAGGCAACAAGCCTGTTCAGCGAACTCAGACAGGAGGTACCGTAGTTGCCTCATGTATTTTCTGTGACTGTGCCAAAGACATGTCCATGGAGCAACTGTGAAGGGTAGACAGCCATGAAGTCTTTGCGGAGGGCTCGTCCGGGATTTGAACCCGGGACCTCTCGCACCCTAAGCGAGAATCATACCCCTAGACCAACGAGCCAGGCAAAAATGAGCACCTCACAGGCTCTACCTCTAAACGGAAGCATTGGAATGTCTCTGTAGCTTACGTTGTCTCTGTCCAGGAAATCATTCAGTATATTCTGGACGGGAGTCGTTTACACATTCAAATTTGGCCTCATCGACACCTCTAACGACAATCGTTTCCACCTGGCTTCGGGCGACTTCAACGGCTGCCTAACAATGGCCAGGAGCACTAATGAACAAGGTGGTATCAATGAACTTGATAACGACCCCATTGAGGTTAAATAACTTGTACTCCCTGCCAGTAGCTTACATTGCCTGAGAGATAGGGGATAGTCTTTCAAGGACATCAATCTGTATATTCTGGATGGGAGTCATTTACAATTGGCTTCAGGTGACTTCAACGGCTGCTCTACTGAAGAATGAGCAAGGTGGTATCACTGAACTTGATAACGATGCCATTGGGGCAGTCACAGAAATTTAACATACAGCAATCACGCTCAAACTTTGAAACTGATGTGCGGGAATGAGAAGGTGTCTTGTTGAGAGTGTCTTTTTTGGGGGAAGGAACTGCAGTGCTCTGGCAGATTTGTGTCATTTGTAGGAAAGAGTTTACTTACAGAGCTATTGTGAGTAGGCTGAGGGCTCGTCCGGGATTTGAACCCGGGACCTCTCGCACCCGAAGCGAGAATCATAACCCTAGACCAACGAGCCACAGAGAGGGCCTCCTTGTAGAGAGAAAGACGCCAATGAATCACAGAGACATCAGACACAGAGAAAAGTGGAGGCTCTTCCTTTTGTCACATTGGCAGCTGTGCAAGCACTGCCCTCCCGCTTCCAAACTTTGTGCTAAGCTGCAAATAAAGCTCTTATAGTGCTCCAAGCCGTTTAAGCAGGGCTCGTCCGGGATTTGAACCCGGGACCTCTCGCACCCAAAGCGAGAATCATACCCCTAGACCAACGAGCCAGGCGGAAAAGAGCAGCTCGCAGGCTGCGCGCTCAAACAGAAGCATTAGAATGTGTGCAGACGGCAATGCACAGACTTGTGCATTGGGGATTCGAAACAAACAATTTGGCTTCATCGACAACTCTAACGACAATCGTTTACAACTGGCTTCAGGCGACTTCAACGGCTGCCTAACAACGGCCAGGAGCACTAATGAACAAAAACTATTGGCGAGTACAGAAGAAGGCAACAAGCCTGTTCAGCGAACTCAGACAGGAGGTACCGTAGTTGCCTCATGTATTTTCTGTGACTGTGCCAAAGACATGTCCATGGAGCAACTGTGAAGGGTAGACAGCCATGAAGTCTTTGCGGAGGGCTCGTCCGGGATTTGAACCCGGGACCTCTCGCACCCTAAGCGAGAATCATACCCCTAGACCAACGAGCCGGGCAAAAATGAGCACCTCACAGGCTCTACCTCTAAACGGAAGCATTGGAATGTCTCTGTAGCTTACGTTGTCTCTGTCCAGGAAATCATTCAGTATATTCTGGACGGGAGTCGTTTACACATTCAAATTTGGCCTCATCGACACCTCTAACGACAATCGTTTCCACCTGGCTTCGGGCGACTTCAACGGCTGCCTAACAATGGCCAGGAGCACTAATGAACAAGGTGGTATCAATGAACTTGATAACGACCCCATTGAGGTTAAATAACTTGTACTCCCTGCCAGTAGCTTACATTGCCTGAGAGATAGGGGATAGTCTTTCAAGGACATCAATCTGTATATTCTGGATGGGAGTCATTTACAATTGGCTTCAGGTGACTTCAACGGCTGCTCTACAGAAGAATGAGCAAGGTGGTATCACTGAACTTGATAACGATGCCATTGGGGCAGTCACAGAAATTTAACATACAGCAATCACGCTCAAACTTTGAAACTGATGTGCGGGAATGAGAAGGTGTCTTGTTGAGAGTGTCTTTTTTGGGGGAAGGAACTGCAGTGCTCTGGCAGATTTGTGTCATTTGTAGGAAAGAGTTTACTTACAGAGCTATTGTGAGTAGGCTGAGGGCTCGTCCGGGATTTGAACCCGGGACCTCTCGCACCCGAAGCGAGAATCATACCCCTAGACCAACGAGCCACAGACAGGGCCTCCTTGTAGAGAGAAAGACGCCAATGAATCACAGAGACATCAGACACAGAGAAAAGTGGAGGCTCTTCCTTTTGTCACATTGGCAGCTGTGCAAGCACTGCCCTCCCGCTTCCAAACTTTGTGCTAAGCTGCAAATAAAGCTCTTATAGTGCTCCAAGCCGTTTAAGCAGGGCTCGTCCGGGATTTGAACCCGGGACCTCTCGCACCCAAAGCGAGAATCATACCCCTAGACCAACGAGCCAAGCAGAAACGAGCAGCTCGCAGGCTGCGCGCTCAAACAGAAGCATTAGAATGTGTGCAGACGGCAATGCACAGACTTGTGCATTGGGGATTCGAAACAAACAATTTGGCCTCATCGACAACTCTAACGACAATCGTTTACAACTGGCTTCAGGCGACGTCAACGGCTGCCTAACAACGGCCAGGAGCACTAATGAACAAAAACGATTGGCGAGTGCAGAAGAAGGCAACAAGCCTGTTCAGCGAACTCAGACAGGAGGTACCGTAGTTGCCTCATGTATTTTCTGTGACTGTGCCAAAGACATGTCCATGGAGCAACTGTGAAGGGTAGACAGCCATGAAGTCTTTGCGGAGGGCTCGTCCGGGATTTGAACCCGGGACCTCTCGCACCCTAAGCGAGAATCATACCCCTAGACCAACGAGCCAGGCAAAAATGAGCACCTCACAGGCTCTACCTCTAAACGGAAGCATTGGAATGTCTCTGTAGCTTACGTTGTCTCTGTCCAGGAAATCATTCAGTATATTCTGGACGGGAGTCGTTTACACATTCAAATTTGGCCTCATCGACACCTCTAACGACAATCGTTTCCACCTGGCTTCGGGCGACTTCAACGGCTGCCTAACAATGGCCAGGAGCACTAATGAACAAGGTGGTATCAATGAACTTGATAACGACCCCATTGAGGTTAAATAACTTGTACTCCCTGCCAGTAGCTTACATTGCCTGAGAGATAGGGGATAGTCTTTCAAGGACATCAATCTGTATATTCTGGATGGGAGTCATTTACAATTGGCTTCAGGTGACTTCAACGGCTGCTCTACAGAAGAATGAGCAAGGTGGTATCACTGAACTTGATAACGATGCCATTGGGGCAGTCACAGAAATTTAACATACAGCAATCACGCTCAAACTTTGAAACTGATGTGCGGGAATGAGAAGGTGTCTTGTTGAGAGTGTCTTTTTTGGGGGAAGGAACTGCAGTGCTCTGGCAGATTTGTGTCATTTGTAGGAAAGAGTTTACTTACAGAGCTATTGTGAGTAGGCTGAGGGCTCGTCCGGGATTTGAACCCGGGACCTCTCGCACCCGAAGCGAGAATGATAACCCTAGACCAACGAGCCACAGAGAGGGCCTCCTTGTAGAGAGAAAGACGCCAATGAATCACAGAGACATCAGACACAGAGAAAAGTGGAGGCTCTTCCTTTTGTCACATTGGCAGCTGTGCAAGCTCTGCCCTCCCGCTTCCAAACTTTGTGCTAAGCTGCAAAGAAAGCTCTTATAGTGCTCCAAGCCGTTTAAGCAGGGCTCGTCCGGGATTTGAACCCGGGACCTCTCGCACCCAAAGCGAGAATCATACCCCTAGACCAACGAGCCAGGCGGAAAAGAGCAGCTCGCAGGCTGCGCGCTCAAACAGAAGCATTAGAATGTGTGCAGACGGCAATGCACAGACTTGTGCATTGGGGATTCGAAACAAACAATTTGGCTTCATCGACAACTCTAACGACAATCGTTTACAACTGGCTTCAGGCGACTTCAACGGCTGCCTAACAACGGCCAGGAGCACTAATGAACAAAAACTATTGGCGAGTACAGAAGAAGGCAACAAGCCTGTTCAGCGAACTCAGACAGGAGGTACCGTAGTTGCCTCATGTATTTTCTGTGACTGTGCCAAAGACATGTCCATGGAGCAACTGTGAAGGGTAGACAGCCATGAAGTCTTTGCGGAGGGCTCGTCCGGGATTTGAAACCGGGACCTCTCGCACCCTAAGCGAGAATCATACCCCTAGACCAACGAGCCGGGCAAAAATGAGCACCTCACAGGCTCTACCTCTAAACGGAAGCATTGGAATGTCTCTGTAGCTTACGTTGTCTCTGTCCAGGAAATCATTCAGTATATTCTGGACGGGAGTCGTTTACACATTCAAATTTGGCCTCATCGACACCTCTAACGACAATCGTTTCCACCTGGCTTCGGGCGACTTCAACGGCTGCCTAACAATGGCCAGGAGCACTAATGAACAAGGTGGTATCAATGAACTTGATAACGACCCCATTGAGGTTAAATAACTTGTACTCCCTGCCAGTAGCTTACATTGCCTGAGAGATAGGGGATAGTCTTTCAAGGACATCAATCTGTATATTCTGGATGGGAGTCATTTACAATTGGCTTCAGGTGACTTCAACGGCTGCTCTACAGAAGAATGAGCAAGGTGGTATCACTGAACTTGATAACGATGCCATTGGGGCAGTCACAGAAATTTAACATACAGCAATCACGCTCAAACTTTGAAACTGATGTGCGGGAATGAGAAGGTGTCTTGTTGAGAGTGTCTTTTTTGGGGGAAGGAACTGCAGTGCTCTGGCAGATTTGTGTCATTTGTAGGAAAGAGTTTACTTACAGAGCTATTGTGAGTAGGCTGAGGGCTCGTCCGGGATTTGAACCCGGGACCTCTCGCACCCGAAGCGAGAATCATACCCCTAGACCAACGAGCCACAGACAGGGCCTCCTTGTAGAGAGAAAGACGCCAATGAATCACAGAGACATCAGACACAGAGAAAAGTGGAGGCTCTTCCTTTTGTCACATTGGCAGCTGTGCAAGCACTGCCCTCCCGCTTCCAAACTTTGTGCTAAGCTGCAAATAAAGCTCTTACAGTGCTCCAAGCCGTTTAAGCAGGGCTCGTCCGGGATTTGAACCCGGGACCTCTCGCACCCAAAGCGAGAATCATACCCCTAGACCAACGAGCCAAGCAGAAACGAGCAGCTCGCAGGCTGCGCGCTCAAACAGAAGCATTAGAATGTGTGCAGACGGCAATGCACAGACTTGTGCATTGGGGATTCGAAACAAACAATTTGGCCTCATCGACAACTCTAACGACAATCGTTTACAACTGGCTTCAGGCGACGTCAACGGCTGCCTAACAACGGCCAGGAGCACTAATGAACAAAAACGATTGGCGAGTGCAGAAGAAGGCAACAAGCCTGTTCAGCGAACTCAGACAGGAGGTACCGTAGTTGCCTCATGTATTTTCTGTGACTGTGCCAAAGACATGTCCATGGAGCAACTGTGAAGGGTAGACAGCCATGAAGTCTTTGCGGAGGTCTCGTCCGGGATTTGAACCCGGGACCTCTCGCACCCTAAGCGAGAATCATACCCCTAGACCAACGAGCCAGGCAAAAATGAGCACCTCACAGGCTCTACCTCTAAACGGAAGCATTGGAATGTCTCTGTAGCTTACGTTGTCTCTGTCCAGGAAATCATTCAGTATATTCTGGACGGGAGTCGTTTACACATTCAAATTTGGCCTCATCGACACCTCTAACGACAATCGTTTCCACCTGGCTTCGGGCGACTTCAACGGCTGCCTAACAATGGCCAGGAGCACTAATGAACAAGGTGGTATCAATGAACTTGATAACGACCCCATTGAGGTTAAATAACTTGTACTCCCTGCCAGTCATTTAGAACTCCCTCTTGGTGAAAAAGTGTCCAAATGACCTGCGTGATTTAGATGACGATCTTCAAAAATGATTGGCGAGTGCAGAACAAGGCAACAAGCCTGTTCAGCAAACTTAGACAGGACTCCTAGAGACAGGCCTTTTTTGGGCAAGGAGGAGGTATTGTAGGTGTGTAATGTATAGCAAAGACGTGAACATGGAGCAACTGTGAAAGGTAGACAGCTATGAAGTCTTTGTGGAGGGTTCGTCTGGGATTTGAACCCAGGACCTCTTGCACACATGAGAATCAAAAAATCAACAAACAAAAAAATCAATAATATAACCAATGAATTGCAGGACGACAGTGCCGTGGACAAGAGGTAAGGCACACTATTCTTATCGTTTTGCAGGAATGGTAGCATTTTCCCCTGCTTCCAGTCTTTGTGGGGCATGGAATGGCACCCCAAGTGAGAAAAATACCCCTAGGTCTACGAGCCACAATGAGCTTCTCTTTTTTCCCTGCACAGCAGATATCTCAACATAGACATATCATTATTCCGCAGCCATTGCATTGTACAATCAACATTTACTGCATAATGTTACATTAAAACAAAAAAGCATGTATATTGTCATTTTAAGTAAATTATGTGAGTTCTTCTATAACTACCGTTGTTGCACAACCACTGGATTCAGAGAGAACTTGGACAAACTGACCTTTAATTTCAAAATTAGTCACAACAACACATTCATAAGGCCACCAACTCACTGTACATTCTGGTTGGAATCACATAACTGGAAACAAAGACATCCAAAAATATGTTTCTTCAATAGGGATTCATATAAAACCGTTTTTACCTTCATTTACAAAGAGAGTAGATGAAGAAGTGCGTCAGGACACAATTACCAATGTATTTACCCACTGCAACATCAATGAAACAATAAATCAGGATTTGGTACAAACGTGATGTCATGACTTTTATCTGGTAGAATGATGTTTGAGGAACACTGTCCTTTAAATACAACACAAAAAAGGTATACATTTGTAGTTAAAATCCTTTCAGCTAACCTGTTATACCGCAGATTGGACAGGTAGAACTTTATGGTCAAAATGCCCCTTTAAATTGCCACATTTCAACAGAGAACTCCAGGAGGCAGAAACAGTACATAGCACCGGAGGAAGGTTACATTATGTCTGAAATAGTGTATAAAAAATGCAATAAGAGACAGGAGTGTGATTTGTCAAGTTACAAATATAAAACTTATTATTAAGCTTTAATACCAAAACCAAAAACGGTAAACACCTGCACAGGTTACAGAATAAAAGTAGTGCTTCATTAAATCCTTCACTAAAAGCAGGAATATTTTCAAATCTTCAAAATTAAACCAAAGTCTGAATGCGACAAAGTGGCGAATTCAGCTGAATGAGCAGCACATTGTCAAGTTTGAAACATTTGAATGTCTCTGTGGTTGTCTCACGATAAAACTCAACACATTATCTTTAAGGCAAGAAACTGATACACTGCTCTTAACGTGGAGGAGCCCTAAAGCTCAATGGCGCAGGACATGAAAACATTAAAGTATTAAATTTTATTTAATTTCAATAATCAATTAATTATTATTTATTTTAGTATTGTCGTTGAGTTCAGTTGTAATAAAATGTGCTATGAAACTGCCTCATCTACTTCAGCTTTATACTTGCCTAACCCTTGCTCACATGATTAGTTAATTAACCAATGAAGTCAGTCAACAATCTGAATATGTTTAGGTTTTGGACTGCTGGCTGTTGGCCTCTCGACTCTTAATGATAAATAAAAAAAAACAACAAAAGAGATTAATATAGAATAAAAGTGATTATAAAAATGTTTTTTTAATCATTCAGAGACATGACATGGCTGCTTTCTGTGTCGTTCACTTACTGTCTGAGATTTTACTACACTGTTATAACATGGTAACACTCCCTTTAACATCTGTGGGTGTGTTAAGACATTATGGACAATGTTACAAGTCAAAGAGCAGGACTGCTTTGTGGCTATATTGGAATATATGCATAGATAATATACATATAATCTAATATTGGATATTTATATTGTATTATACTAGTATCACTGCGGTGAAGTACTTTGTCCTGTCCTGCTTGAGTATTCTATCCATTATAATTTATGGTCAAGTGTAATATGACATTATCACCCGCCCCTAATGTTTACCAATATGCTCGTCTCCACAGAGATGTTAAAGGTTTATTTTGAAAGGAATATAACTGTTGCTTTACCTTCAACACACAGAACCTGAAACTCAACAACAGCTGCTGTGTAACAAAACAACAACAGAAATGTGAAGGAATGTGAGGATTCAGTCTTCATCTTTCTCTCAAAGGCTCAACAGTACATCCAGGAGTCCCTCCCTCCTCAAACAGCTTCCTGAGAACTCGTCTCCACACTTTCGAAGTAAAAGTCTACATGGCAGTGAAGCAGGAATCTCTGCGGCGTCCTCCCTCCTGCCCGGCTCAGGCGTAAAAGATCAGTTCAGGGATCTGGCCCCCCTGCACTCCGGTGCCATTGGTGCTGTCCGAGGAGCACTGGAACTGGAAGGTCACTTTCCCACACTGCACCTCTGTCATGCCCTCCTGGCCAAAGTAGCTGAGCTCATTGCCATCCAGCACCACGCTAGCGGTGTAGAAGGTGTCTGGCTCGATCTGCACAGGGTAGTCGAACCACACGGGGAAGGTGCTGCTGGAGCCGTCTGAGAAGTACTTGATGATCCTCTGAGCCATCGGCACACCCTGGCGCTTCAGCTCGATCTTGGCACTGTACTCGGCCGAACCACAGCTGGAGCCATACAGACCGAAGCCAGCGATGAAGACACGTCTGTCCACAGCAAACTGGATGCTGTCACAGCGACCTCGGTACCGCCACTGGTTGCTCCTGTAAGCGCAGGACTGGAAGCGGTGACAGCGCTGCGGCGACAGGCCTTTACGAGGTTTGGTACAGAACAACAGTTCAGGCTTGTTGGCAGCGGTGTACCACAGGAAGATGTCGTTAGTCTCGTTTAGTGTGAGCACACCAGACTGCGCTGCTCCGTTGGCAAAGTCCTCTAGTGCCATGGTAGGGATGCGGATCAGGTAGATGGCCTTTCCCAGCATCAGACGCTTGTTTTCGATGGTCGGCGTCAGGTCTTGTCGTTGACACTCAGCCTCGGCCCAGTTCAGCGCCGCCTCGAACACCACCATCTCTTTGGCGTTGAGTGTCTCCCGCCGCAGGATGCTCTCCAGCGTCTGGGTGTCGATGTCGCAGAAGCCTTCGGAGCGCAGAGAGAGCTCGGCCTGAGCGTCGATCACCTCCCAGCATCGCTGCGTCAGGTCGGGCTCCTCGAACAGGCAGCTCTGAGACAGCAGCACGCAGGCGTTCTTGGCGCTCAGGCTGGTCTCCAGGAAGTTGACACAGGCCCGGGCCAGGTGAGGCACGATGTACTTTTTGGCAGCATAGAGGGTGGCGAGCACTGTGTCAGCACACAGGTCGATCTCATCACAGTAGATATACCTGGGAAAGCAGAGGGCGGGATCACCTTGAGACAAAAATATTTTATGGTCTAAGCAGTTTTTGTTGGTATTTTTTTTATATTGAGAAACATACTACATTTTTGTTGTGTGTCTGATGTTTCTAGACAGAGACAAAGCTAAATGTTGACTGTCCAATCACAGTCCATTAACACTGAATAAATCAGAGGTTGACTTACTTCAACATGGCCAGAAATGAAGGAGGCTCCACATCAGGGATCCTGATCTCGTCCTGATCCTCAGCCAGTTCTCCATAAAACATGGCGTGGAACACTGAGCTGCCAACAGCCAGGACGTACTGACAGAGCAGAGCAGCAACATGGATGCAGTAAGAGACAAGTTCTCCACTTATAACAGATACAAATCTGACAGCTGTGACCATGTGACTCACATCATGTAAAATCACCCTGAACTATTATAACAGCCTTTTATTACAAGTTTGTTTTTTCATCATCAATAATTACTAATGTTGATTACCTGAAACTTTTGCTTTGTTCTTGTGTCCAGATTTCAGCCTATTTAATATATTTGAATCAAAAGAAAAATAACTGAACAAGGAAAATCATTCTCCGATTTGTTGTCTCCAGTGTTGGAAAAGCAAGCAGACGTCTCTTTGTATGACAAATAATGAACAGCAAGGCTCCACACAGTGCTGTGTCTTTCAAATGCACCAAGTTACTCTCGGAGGAAACCAAACATTGGTTTACGGGAGGTCATTTTTCACTCTGATCCCAGATCTGCAGATATCAGTGGTTTTACCTTGTGTCCTGGCACTCGCTGCGTCCCGCCAGGCGGCCCGACCACAAAGTGAACATCTGCCATCATCTCATTGTTGAACATGACTGAATTCCTAAAAGGACACAAGAATCTTTAACATTTACTCTGAGAATATGTTCAGAGAAAACACCAAGTACAATAAAAACATGGTTGTCTGATTAATGAAATTGAAAGTAATAAAGGTGGCATGTCCTGGGGTAACAAACCCTCATCACTCAGGATCTCATTGATTTTTCTGCTGAAATCCCGGTGACAATCTTTTTTTTTTTTTTTAAATCAGCAATAAATCAAGTTTTTTAATGTGTACGTGTATCTGAAAAGCTTTAATAAGGTTAAAAAGTCCTCTGAGACAAACTTGATATTAGAATATATAAATAAAAATGATTTGATTCATTACTTCTATTTCAGTGAGGCTTAGAGATAAATGCTTTCAGTTTTTGTAAAGATATAAATTCAGAATCTCTGCTGCTTTGAATTAATCCCAGTGATGCTCATGATGGTCTGCTGTTAACAAAGTCCAGTCTGTTGCTGATTTGAACATTTTTCTTTCAGTTCAGAACAAACCGGACTTTATATTACCTGTTGGTGACACTTCATTGTATAGGACCGCAACTTTCATAGTCAGTAGAAACAAGAAACATTTTACCGAACTTTTAAAAAAAAAATCTACTATTTTCCAAAAGGCAGTTAATAATTATCTGGTAATTTTCTCTTTCCAGGACTTTTTCAGTGACGATCTAGCTGGAACGACAGACAGGGAGCGCGTCTATACACTAATATGTTCCTTAATTTTAACTTATCTTAATTTAGCTTTTTCTCTCATTTTCCATGACTGGTCGACTGTTTTCTAGATTTTCCAGGATGCGTGGGAACCCTGCAGATGTCCGCTGTCCTCTGCGATTGTAATGTTATGATGAATTGTATGTACCCTCGTGTTTAATACTTAGTCTACCCCGTTATGTTTCTGTAAATGAAGCAGCTGTGAAAGCAAGACACATTTCAGAACCTGGTCTGACAATCAAGTATCAAGTGCAAGAATTGTGTGTTTACTCTGATCTTGATGAGGACGTTTCAAACACAGAGAAGTACCTGTGCTGATTGAAACATAACAGGAAGACAGGAATTCAAGGCAACCTGATCAGAACCGGTGTCTGTACAGGCCGGGACCAGAATGACTGACCTCTCTCGGATGGTCGGGAACAGGCCCTGCCAGTTGCAGCAGCCCTGTGCGGAGGTGGTGTTGTTGTTGGTCACGTTCTGCTGCTGGTACTGCTGGATGGACGTGGCGCTGCTGCTCGCTGAGGCGGAGGGGACCAGCTTCTTGGTGGGAAACAGCTCTGCAGCCATTATCTTCTAGTCAGACAGCAGGCCGGGTCATGGCAGATCCGGGGCCGGGCTGAACTGCTGCTCCCGCGGCTCATGGAAGTCCGGCCGGCGGAGTCTGGAGAGCACTGCCGAGAAACACACCTCACGTTCAGACACTGACGAAAGCAACCGAACCCCGATTTAAAATATGCTGCTTTAACGCTCATTTTAAGCTAACTTCGCGTTAGCCGAGCAGGCCACACACAACCCAAGTCCTTTACACCAGTCAGACAGTACAACACATGAACACTTCCAGCTCATATGCAGTCACAACACACACGAGTGTAAAACACCAGCTGGCCGGTGGCTGTTTAAACCCCGGAGCTTCTGTTTCGTCTTCACTTTAGCATCTTCACGCTAGCTGGTTGGTTAGCTGACTGACTAAAAGGCCGTTTTTGCGAGTTAATTTCTCGGTCACCGTCGAGATATTTAGCGAATAGCTGCGTTTCCACTCACTCTGCTGTTATGAGGACGTGTTTCTGATCATATCTTCTCCCGCATTAACCAGTTGTTCAGCAGTTTAACAGACTGACGGCTCAGCTTTGTTTACAGTAGCTAGCAGCTTCTTCTGCTAACGAGTACGGCAGATTCAACTCACTGCAGGCGCGCTGCCGCCACCTGCAGGCCAGGCGGTGCAACGACACTTACATTTTACAGGCGTTTCCTGTTTAAAATGCAAAACTCACTCAAATTATCTTTATTTTATATAATGATGCCTGAACATTTATATAATCTCCTCCTGATTCAGGTGAAGTCTCCTGACGAGACTTCACCTGACTTTATATCATCAGGAGGAGATGATGGCTGAGCCTGACTTTATATCATCAGGAGGAGATGATGACTGAGCCTGACTTTATATCATCAGGAGGAGATGATGGCTGAGTCTGACTTTATATCATCAGGAGGAGATGATGGCTGAGCCTGACTTTATATCATCAGGAGGAGATGATGACTGAGCCTGACTTTATATCATCAGGAGGAGATGATGGCTGAGTCTGACTTTATATCATCAGGAGGAGATGATGGCTGAGCCTGACTTTATATCATCAGGAGGAGATGATGGCTGAGTCTGACTTTATATCATCAGGAGGAGACGATGGCTGAGTCTGACTTTATATCATCAGGAGGAGATGATGGCTGAGCCTGACTTTATATCATCAGGAGGAGACGATGGCTGAGTCTGACTTTATATCATCAGGAGGAGATGATGGCTGAGCCTGACTTTATATCATCAGGAGGAGATGATGACTGAGCCTGACTTTATATCATCAGGAGGAGATGATGGCTGAGCCTGACTTTATATCATCAGGAGGAGATGATGGCTGAGCCTGACTTTATATCATCAGGAGGAGATGATGGCTGAGCCTGACTTTATATCATCAGGAGGAGACGATGACTGAGCCTGACTTTATATCATCAGGAGGAGATGATGACTGAGCCTGACTTTATATCATCAGGAGGAGATGATGACTGAGCCTGACTTTATATCATCAGGAGGAGATGATGGCTGAGCCTGACTTTATATCATCAGGAGGAGATGATGACTGAGCCTGACTTTATATCATCAGGAGGAGATGATGGCTGAGCCTGACTTTATATCATCAGGAGATGATGACTGAGCCTGACTTTATATCATCAGGAGGAGATGATGACTGAGCCTGACTTTATATCATCAGGAGGAGACGATGGCTGAGCCTGACTTTATATCATCAGGAGGAGACGATGACTGAGTTTCTATTTTGGGTGAACTATTCCTTTAAGTGGAGTCTCTGCAACATCAGCTGTTGAACCTGGAGAACCCGGTTGTTAAAATAAGATCCTTATAAGATAAGATCTCCTCCTCCTCTTCCTCCTCCTCCTCCTCCTCCTCCTCCTCCTCCTCCTCCTCCTCCTCTTCCTCCTCTGGAGTTTGGTTAGTTACTCTGAAAATCCACTCAAGGTTGAAGTCCAAAAACTCAAAGGCAAAGCAGCAGGTCCTCAGTCCAAAAGGTGTTTATTCCCAAAAACAGAAAATATACATCCGTGAGCTACCCCGGGGCAACTGAGACCTCTCGCCGATTCTCCCCTTTTTATACCCGTGGTCCAGGGTCCTCACGCCCCTCTGGACCATCCTTTTACCTTCATGATGATCCTGGGTTTGTCACTTATTATTCTTATTCTTGGATGTGCTCTGAAGAACCTACACATGTCTTACTCAGGCCCCTTCTGTGGCCTTGGGTGACCTGTGGCAGCACCTGTTGCTCATTTACTTCAACACTGTCATTATAAAACGGTGCATCAAACATTGGTCTTTTATCAGCCTCAAGCTCAATCAGAGCCCAGTTGGGACTGCAAGGGATATTCCACAATCTGATCACACGCATGATCATGACCCAGTTTCTCATTTGCCACTACATGGTGAGGTGACTGCAGGCTGATCTCACTGTCAGTCAGTTCAACACATCAGTGTCTGTTAACACTGGAGTCGTGAACATGTTGCTTTATTGAGAGCGTTTTATTCTGCAGGCTGTTCGAATCAGAGCAGGAAGTAGAAATCATGTCTCTGCCTCAGGGGACGGGTTGGACTCTGATACTGGACCTGTTGTTGGGACTTTGACACTGAAATGATTTTATGAAGCCTGTTTATTGTTTTTATTGAGGTCTCTGTTGGACAAACACGTCTGAAGGTCAGCTGATAGCTTTGAATGTGAAGTTATTAACGATAATAATATTTTTATACACAGAACAGTTTGTCTCTCAAAGTTTCCAGCGGTGGAAAGTGACAAGAACATTTGGTCGAGTTCAGTTTAGAGGAACTTGTGTTTAATAATACAAATGATGAGTCGTACATGATAATACAGAATATAACCAGCTGATCACCTTCCTCCTCTTCCTCCTCCTGCTCCCCCTCCTCGAGACGTCGGTGGTTAAAGGTATCATTTGATCAGCTGCTAATAAAAGAATAAAAGCTGAACTTTGTCCTGTGCAGCAGCTTCACACTGGTTTATAGTGTTTGAATGCTGCTGGGAGGAGTTTGTATTGAAGGCGCTGGTCACACTGAGATCAATCTAATCCTCTTTTTCTACACACACCTGATCAGGACACAAGTGAGCTGCTGGACTGACGGACGCTCGTGGAAATAAGTCGAGTGAGTGAAACTCTGCTTTTCTGTTGGTGGAAATGTTCCTGTGTGACATCATCATTTATTTGAGGTTTGACAGACTGTGTCAGATAGTTTGAAGGTGTCCTTTAATGCAGTCATCAGTTCAAACACAAGTTTAATGAGTGAACTTCCTCCTCTGAAGGTCAGAGACGTCTGTGTGAGCAGGAAGAGAGAAGCTGATGAGTGTAAAAGTTCTGTTGTAGATCATGTTTGAGTTCAGATGAATGTTTGATTTGAATGATGACAGTGTGATGAAGGCAGGGCCGGACTGATCCTCTGGCACACCGCCTATTTTCCCAGTGGGCCGACAGAGCTCGGGCCGATACCATTTTAATTTGACAGATATGAATATGTTGCTAACAATCTAAAGTTTTATGTCCTCAAAGTTGTGTCAGTGTTTCTCCGTGGTATCGAACACGTATCGATCGTCAGTATTTTTCAAGGTATTGCATCAAAGTCCAAAGTGTCAGTGTGGTGACAACACCAGCCTGACGTTAAACTGGTGTGCTGGCCTGCAGTGCATCTCTCTAGTCTGCCTGTGTGTCGCTGTGAGCTGCTTCCGGAGGGGGAGGGCAATTGTTGAAAAACGCGGGCTAAAGTCGTCTTGGGTGGAAAAAACACACTAAACTCCAGAAGACTATTAAGACCAAGAAATACTATGAAACATTACTGTTGCAATGACTTTTATGTTGGGCCCTTTTTTGATCTATATTGAGCCAGAACTATATCTCACAGAACCAGTTTGGATTATCTGGTGCTGATATGCTGTTAAAATGCACTAGAATACAGGAAATGGCATCTACTTAATTTAAAATGTTGTTGTCTCTGTGTGTTCTTCACAATCCAACGTTGAATCTACACAGTTCTCATGGATGCTGATCCTAACTACAAACTAATTTGAGTGTCTGTCTAGTTAGTCTGTTTTAAGGCTATATATATATAAAGTGCCATTTGTATAACATATAAACATGTCTGAAGTGCCCTCTTCAGTGGTGAGAGCGCGCTGTATGTGCCCTTTTCTTTCTTTTCACCTCTGCCCTTCAAAAAGTCTGTGCGTGCCACGTTTATTGTTTTTATTGAGGTCTCTGTTGGACAAACACGTCTGAAGGTCAGCTGATAGCTTTGAATGTGAAGTTATTAACGATAATAATATTTTTATACACAGAACAGTTTGTCTCTCAAAGTTTCCAGCGGTGGAAAGTGACAAGAACATTTGGTCGAGTTCAGTTTAGAGGAACTTGTGTTTAATAATACAAATGATGAGTCGTACATGATAATACAGAATATAACCAGCTGATCACCTTCCTCCTCCTCCTCCTCCTCCTCCTCCTCCTCCTCCTCCTCCTCCTCCTCCTCCTCCTCCTCCTGCTCTTCCTCCTCCTCCTCCTCCTCCTCCTTCTCCTCCTGCTCTTCCTCCTCTTCTTCCTCCTCCTCCTCCTCCTCCTCCTCCTGCTCCCCCTCCTCGAGACGTCGGTGGTTAAAGGTATCATTTGATCAGCTGCTAATAAAAGAATAAAAGCTGAACTTTGTCCTGTGCAGCAGCTTCACACTGGTTTATAGTGTTTGAATGCTGCTGGGAGGAGTTTGTATTGAAGGCGCTGGTCACACTGAGATCAATCTAATCCTCTTTTTCTACACACACCTGATCAGGACACAAGTGAGCTGCTGGACTGACGGACGCTCGTGGAAATAAGTCGAGTGAGTGAAACTCTGCTTTTCTGTTGGTGGAAATGTTCCTGTGTGACATCATCATTTATTTGAGGTTTGACAGACTGTGTCAGATAGTTTGAAGGTGTCCTTTAATGCAGTCATCAGTTCAAACAGTTTAATGAGTGAACTTCCTCCTCTGAAGGTCAGAGACGTCTGTGTGAGCAGGAAGAGAGAAGCTGATGAGTGTAAAAGTTCTGTTGTAGATCATGTTTGAGTTCAGATGAATGTTTGATTTGAATGATGACAGTGTGATGAAGGCAGGGCCGGACTGATCCTCTGGCACACCGCCCATTTTCCCAGTGGGCCGACAGAGCTCGGGCCGATATCATTTTAATTTCACAGATATGAATATGTTGCTAACAATCTAAAGTTTATTTCCTCAAAGTTGTGTCAGTGTTTCTCCGTGGTATCGAACACGTATCGATCGTCAGTATTTTTCAAGGTATTGCATCAAAGTCCAAAGTGTCAGTGTGGTGACAACACCAGCCTGACGTTAAACTGGTGTGCTGGCCTGCAGAGCATCTCTCTAGTCTGCCTGTGTGTCGCTGTGAGCTGCTTCCACGGCTGTTTTGTGACTTTGTGCTGACGACAGTGAGAGTGAAACACTGAATAGTATTTATGAGGCCTACGTTTGATTATCGCCGACGGACAACAGCTGCACATAACTCGCACATCATTTTAAAACAAGACAACGTTCATCAAGTTCTCAGAACAGTCGAGGTTTAGTTCCAACTCTGCATTAATGCAACATGGAAGCACGTTGACTATTGATCACATATTGAATGTAAAGTGTTGATTAGTTTGGGAAACTGTGCAGCATTGATGCATCTGTCAGTAGATAATAACCATCAAGTATTTAGTATTGAACTGTTCTGAGACTCGAAGCTGCAGCCAAACCAAAAATGCTCTTCAGACTCCAGTTTGTTGATTTATAGAATAACCTGGTCAGAGTATGAAGATTTATTTAGTCAACAATATTTTATTTCTCTGTATGAAATCTGTTCAGTTCAACATGTCACACGTGTGTAATGAAATATAATCGTCCATCTGTTTATCGTATTGATGAATGTTTTACTGGACATTCACTGACACAGACTGTCGTCCAATCACAGTAGAGATGCAGAGTCCTCCATACCAGCAGGCTCAGCCCCTTCTGTCCTCTCACTTCTTCAGTCAAAGTGTCTCTCAGCAGCTTCCTGAGTAAATGTGAAGAAGCACTCTGAGTGGTGACGTGAGAAACTTCTGTGAGTTCAGCTCCAGATCTTCACTCTCATTCTGTCTGTCAGTGGATTTTACAGAGATCAGAGTTTCTCCTCCTGCAGACATTTATCTGTTTACTGAGCAGCTCTGTAGTGACTGTAGATGACTGAGGACATCTAGTGGACTGACAGCAGAACTACACCAGCTGCTCTGTGATTGGCTTCCTGGCTGCAGCTTCCACTCAATTGATTCTTCCTGATGGATCAATAAGAAGCTTCTTCTCTCTCAGTTCAGGATTCTGCTGACCATTATCTTCATTATCAACTTAGTTTCAGCAGTTTTTCTAACAATCCATCAGCTGTTTAGACTCGACTATTAATAAGTCTGACATCCAGCAGCACAAAGGTTTAAATTATAAAGACAGTGAAGAAGTCTGAAGCTCATGTTTGTTATTTTTGCAGGAAAAATGAGTGTAAATCCTTCAAACTGCTGTCCTGTAATGACCTGTCAATCAGCTGATCAATGAATGGACTGACAGTCTGAGCTCTGCTCCAGTGTTTCCTACAGATGAAGGTAGAAAGTCTCTGTGACTTGATGTGGACGTGAATTCAGCAGCTTCTGCTGAGCTGAAATATTCATTTTGGCTTGTTGAAGCGTCTTAACTGCTCTTTGTGGTCTCTGTGGTCAGAAACTAAATGTTGAGCTGGTTTTACTTTAAACTTCATTCTAAACTGTCAGATTTGTGTTTTTATCATTTGGTGTCAGAAAGCTTCATTAGTTTCCTCCAGTCAGACTCTGTATGTTTGTCATGTGACTGAGAGGAATGCTGATAAATCATGTTGTTGTGTTTGTGTGAAGGTGTGGGCTCTGCTATGAATCAGTGTGAGGAGACAGAGGAGGGAGGCCCTCCCTCTAAAACCACTCTGTGTGGGCAACATGACAGCCAGACCAAAGCTCAGAGGTGAGATGAGGATCTCTAACTGTCCATGACTCTTCTCCATGTCACAGCTCAGCACTCAAATCACTCCACCATCACGATTCATACTCAAAGCTCTGTGTGTGTTGTGTTGAAGCCAGTTTTCATCCTGTTTGATAATATTAACATATTTATATTTGAGTCTGACTTAAACATCAACATGGCTGATTTAAGCTTGTTAGGATATATTGGTATGAACATACATGTTAGTAAAAGTATAAAACTGTAACATTAATAAAAAGCTTCATTTCTGCAGCACATTGTGCATCACAACACAAACATGAAAAAACTGAATTTAAACCACAGTTAAAATATTTAAATGCACTGAGAAAGAAGAAGAAAGTCACGTATAAGAAAATAATATGATCATTATGTAACAAAAAGTTTCACTGACAAGTTTATTTTTCAACTGCAATGATCTTAAAGTTCACCATTTACCTGAAGTCTCTTTTTATACTAACAGACTATAAAGTTGTGGTTGAAGGTTTGTTTGGTTCATTGGTTTGTCTGTCTGTTTCTATCAGGGTTCAGCAGCACAGACCAGACTCTCCTGCACCCAGCGGAGTGTCCATGAAGAGTGACCGATCCATGGTTGATCTTATTTTCTTCAAGGATGGAGACCACTCTGCTGAAGAAAGGTAAGAACTGAAACCAGGTGAGTTTGTGATTAAGCTCCTGAAAATAGTAAACATGGATATTCGTTGGGTGTTTAAAGGAAAACGTCCTTCAGAGACTCAGTAAGTCAACATAGTCCCAGCCAGCAGGAACGTTCCTGTAACATGTCATCATGTTCTCTACATGTTCTAACAATGTTATTGTTGGAGCAACGTTTCATCTGTAACATTCAGACAACGTTTTACTGATGTTCATCATTTCAAAGAAGTCTCGTGTAATGTTGTCCACCTCCTCTGATCTCATCTTGTCACATTTTAAAAAGGGTTGTAGCTTCAAACTGAAGGAATGATCAGCAACATGACACGATTACTAGAACCAGTTTATCTGACTTATAATATGAACTTTGGTTATTGTCCCAAACTGGATCATCAAACTCTGATGGTTTTTCTGGACTTCTTCTCTTTGAATCAACTTTAGATTTTGATACATTTGAACATTAATTTGTGGTTGAAGGTTTGAGAGGTGTGTTGGTTTGTCTGTCTGTTTCTATCAGGGTTCAGCAGCAGAGACCAGACTCTCCTGCACCCAGCGGAGTGTCCATGAAGAGTGACCTGTCCATGGTTGATCTTATTTTCTTCAAGGATGGAGACCACTCTGCTGAAGAAAGGTAAGAACTGAAACCAGGTGAGTTTGTGATTAAGCTCCTGAAAAAAGTAAACATGGATATTCGTTGGGTGTTTAAAGGAAAACGTCCTTCAGAGACTCAGTAAGTCAACATAGTCCCAGCCAGCAGGAACGTTCCTGTAACATTTCATCATGTTCTCTACATGTTCTAACAATGTTATTGTTGGAGGAACGTTTCATTTGTAACCAGGGTTGGGAAGTAACGGATTACATGTAACGGCGTTACGTATTTAAAATACAAAATAAGAGTAACTGTATTCCATTATAGTTACAGTTTAAATTGGTGTATTCTGAATACAGTTACTTTCTCAAAAAAAGGATTACTTGTAGGGATTACTTTAAGGCGCTACACGTAGGTTGCACTGTGCGGATGCAGGTGGCTTTATGTGCGCAGGTACGCTGCAAGTCAATGCGCGAGAGCACTTTCCACACAACCGAATGACAATGGCAGAGGATGAGAAAAACGACCAGGAGGAGGACAAAAATTCATTTTTGGCATGGAAATGTAGAGAACATTTTACCTACAAACCTGGTCAAGAAGGCCACAACATCACAGCGCAGTGCAAGCTTTGCTTCCCGTCAACGAAGCTGCTTTCAGCATCGAGGGACTCCACATCTAATTTGAAGAAGCATCTTGAGGTAAGTTGGCTAATTAGCGTTAACGGAGAAATGACCCCGGCAACTATTAATCCAGCTCCGCCAGCTGAGAGTGCTCACATGTGGGGAAAGAAAGGAGGGTTAATGTCCGCCGGCTCGCATGTTGCTTGTCCTACACTCACAAACAAGGCCTATTTTAAATTGTGTATTTTTACAAGGGCTTTCTGCATAAATGTTAGAGGCTCAGTGGCTGTAGTTTGGACCTGCAGAGCAGAGAAAGCTGCTCTATTTTAATATAGTAATTTTATGTCATGGCTTGCCCCTGATGAACAGGAAGCCATGAAGCGGCTAATCGTCGAAGAGGCTCGTCTTCTAGAGCCTGTCACCGAGTCTTCTGATGATGTGAGCACCAGAGTTAATGCACCACAGCGTGAGTCCGATGAGGATGACTTCTTCACTTTTGGCAGCACACAAATGATGAGCACCACAGCGGAGAATGAGGTGCAGAAGTACCACCAGGATCCCGATAAGACTTTGGAGTCATTGAAGGCCTATACAATGGTCAAAGCCCTTTTCTTGAAGTACAACCCTGCCTTCAAGTGCCCCTGTCCAGAGACTTTTTCGTCAGGGAGGGCTTATTTTCACCCCACATCGCAACCGCATGACTGATGAACACTTTGAACAGACTCTCTTGCTGCGTTACAACCGCCACCATTTGACTGTAGAGTAACTGATGTTACTGATCATGACTTTTGGCTTTTGTCATTTAAGTGCAAAATGTACAAAAAGAGTAATGTACTAAAAAAGCCATATCCTCCACCACATTACCTAGTGCATATTTTGTCCTCACAACTACCATCACAGTATACACCTACAGGCATGTAAACTAGATATGAAGTTGCACTTAAATATTGCCTGTACACATAAGAGTGTTAAGCTTTCTGAGATATACACTGGCCTTTAAAGTCAACTTTTGACCATGCATAATGTGTTTGCTGTGAGTTCATGAAGTGCATGATTGCACCCTGTATTGTTCTCAATGCAATTTACAATTTTTACTTTATGCACATTTAAAGCATGTTTTTGCTTTGTTATACACCTGCTTGTTAAAGCAGCTATGTTGCACTTTAATTTCCCTAATTTCTGAGCTGTGGAAATTAATAAAGGTAAAGGAAATTGAATGGATGCCATTTTTCTTTAAATAGCATCAGTTGCAGGACAAAATTTACCACATTTGTGTTTTGTGTACTTGCATAACTTTTTCTCTGAAGACAGTAATTAGATCGTTCTCTAAAGCAAGTGTTAACTAAATTCAGTGTTCCAGATAAACACGCTCAGCTAGACGATTTTTAAGTAAGCTAAAAATAATCCAAAAGTATTTAGAATACATTACTTTACTTGAGTAATCCAAGGGAATACATTACAGATTACATTTTAGGACATGTAATCAGTAATCTGTAGGGGAATACATTTTAAAAGTAACCCTCCCAACACTGTTTGTAACATTCAGACAACGTTTTACTGATGTTCATCATTTCAAAGAAGTCTCCTGTAATGTTGTCCACCTCCTCTGATCTCATCATGTCACATTTTAAAAAGGGTTGTAGCTTGAAACTGAAGGAACGATCAGCAACATGACACGATTACTAGAACCAGTTTATCTGACTTATAATATGAACTTTGGTTATTGTCCCAAACTGGATCATCAAACTCTGATGGTTTTTCTGGACTTCTTCTCTTTAAATCAACTTTAGATTTTGATACATTTGAACATTAATTTGTGGTTGAAGGTTTGAGAGGTGCGTTGGTTTGCAGCTCTCCTTCTATCAAGTCCTGACATAAAATGATCTGTCAGCTGGTCTCAACTTTCACGTTCATGTTTACAAAACTGAGCTTTCAGAGTCTATGACAGTGCAGCTTCTCATGTCCTTTAGCTCATCCACTTCAATGAACTTTGAGTAGTAATCCACAAGCAGAATGCACTGTTTTCCATCAAACTCAAACAGATCTGATGCCACCTCTTCAAATGGCAGCTCTGGCGTTTCTGTCAGTTTGAGGGGATGTCTGGGCAGTTTGTTTTGAAAGTCAACACACTTGCTGCAATTTCTGACCGCCTCCTCAATTTCTGCAGACATGTCTGGCCAGTAAAGCACTTCATGTGCTCGCTGTTTGCTTTTCACTATCCCCAGATGAGACTGGTGAATGAGTTTCAGCATGTGCTCCCGCATGCTGGGGGGAACCACAATGCATAATCCTTTGTAAATGGGTCCATCAGACGAAGCAAGTTGACTTCTTGAGTCCCAGTGTGGCTGTACAGGCACTGGTGCATCTCGTCTGTGTTCAGGCCAGCCACTTTGAATTGTCTGTAGGACACAGCTTAGCTCCTCTTGTGTGCGCTCCTTTCAGTTCATGTGTATTTTTGGTCGCTGACTGAGACAAAGCTGAGCATGGAGACACATTCTAGTCCATCGATCTCTGGCGTGCACTCTGAAAGCTGTGGTCTGGACAGCGTGTCGGGCAGCTCCATGTCTTTTCCTCTCCTGTACTTAACTGTCAGGTCGTACCACTGCAGGTGAAGCTGATTCTCCGGATGCGCATTGGAGTGGACAGCAGTGATTTTTTTGTAGATGTCTTCAAGAAGTTGAACACTGTCACATGCCTGCCAAATATGTAGTTGTGAAACTAAGCACAGGCATGGACAATAGAGAGCATCTCTTTTTCAATTTGCGCATAGCGTGTTTCTGCATCAGTCAGTGACCTGGACGAGAAGGCTATGGGCTGCCCATTCTGCAGGAGAACAGCTCCTAATCCATTACTGCTGGCATCACAGAATATTTCCACAAGTTTCGCTGGGTCGAAGAACTGCAGCACTGGTGGACACGTGCACAACTCCTTGAGTCTGGCAAAGGCTTTCTTCTGTGGTGGTTGCCATGCAAACTCCACATCACTCTTTAGAAGTTGACGTAATGGAGCGTCCACTTCACTGAGGTTCGGTATGAACTTTGAGAGGTAGGTGACGAAGGCCAGAAAACGGCGAACACCGTCTTTGTCAGTTGGTTGCGACATGTGCTGCACTGCTGTGATTTTAGCTGGGTCTGGCTTGAGCCCATCAGCAGTTATCAGATGACCCACATATGGCACCGTTGGTTGGTGGATGTGGCACTTGTTGAAGTTGAGCCTGAGGTTGTAGCTTGTTGCTCTCTCAACTACTTTGCGCAATATTGCGTCATGCTCCTCCACTGAGGGGGCTGTCACGAGGATGTCATCCATGACACTTATGGCTCCAGTGACTCCTTCAAGCATCTCATCAATGATGCGTTGAAAGATTTCAGGGGCGCATTTCAGTCCAAATGGGAGCCTCAGCCATTGGTACCTCCCGATTGGTGTGTTGAAGGTCATGAGGAGGGATGAAGCCTCATCCAGTTTTACCTGGAGAAATACTGATTTGGCATCTAGAACTGAAAACACTTCAGCACCAGGAATTGTTGACACAACCTCTTCTATGGTGCGCATCGGGTGGTGCTCTCTCTTTATGACCTTATTTAAGTCACTTGGATCAATGCAGATGCTTATCTTGCCATTAAGTACTACAGCTACCACTGAACTCACCCACTCAGTAGGTTGGTCAACTTTTGTAATGTAGCCATCTTCCACCATCTCATGCAGCTTCTCCATAATCTTTGCTTTAAGTGCAGCAGGTTGACGGCGGACAGGATGGGCCACATCCCTGGCGTCCGGATCGATCTTGATGGTGTATGTACCTGGCAAGGTTCCAGTGGTGCGTGTCAGCTTTGGAAACTCATTCAGACCTTTAGATACGCTCTGGGCTGGAGTAAAGGCATTAGTGCTGTACCTTTTGTCTCTTTCAACAGTCTTTTGCACTGAGTGAAGATGAGCAATCAGGCCCAGAGCCTTTGCTGTAGCACCACTGAACACATTTTCCTGAGCAATGTCCACGATTTCAAACTCTGCACTCACTTCACACTTTTTGTACTTTATCAGAAGATCAACTGCAGCAACAGGCTTTAGCTTGTGATTTCAGTATGAACCCAGAGTTAGGGTGTTGCATTTGGCGCCAGTGTCAATCCTGAACAACACTTCTTGTGACAGGATATCCAAGTTTACAGTCCATTTATCATCCCCAGATCTCTCATCTTGTGTAAGGTTGATGTTCAGTATCTGACCCTCTGAAGAATCCTGGTCTGGTTCAATATCCACTGTGCTGACAGCCCGCTTGCGACATACAGCTACCCAGTGATTCGGTTTGTGGCAGTATGAACACACTGATCCCTTTGCTGGGCATTTTCCTTTGCTCCATTTATGCTCTGGATGTTTCCCACAGCTTGTGCAGCTCCTCTGCCTGTTATCTGGTGTTTGTCTCTGGTGCGTGGGTTTTGTCTGTCCTTTGTGCATTTTCTTATAAGGTGTTGCATGTTTGGGTTTTACAGTCACTACAGACACCTTTGCTTCTTCTTCTCTGACAATTTTCATTTGTTTTTGTGACATTTCAAACTGCTTGGAAATTTCAATAGCTTTCGGCAGCGTCAGCTCCTCACCTCCATCCAGCAGCCTTTCTTGCACTCTTTTTTTCTCTCACACCCTGCATCATTTAACATATCATCCGGATCTGGATATTCACAGTCCATCAGGATGAGTCTCAAATCCTTCAGAAAGTTGTCAAAACCTTCAGCCTGACCTTCCTCTGCTTGAAGCAATGTTTTGCAATCCTTTTATTCTTTCTTGGTCTGATGTAGCTTGCAAACTTATCCAGCACTTTAGAGGGATCCTCATTTTCACCCACAGCCCAGGTGAATGTCTTGTACACTTCCCTGCCCTGTTCTCCGAGCCACGTACCTAGCCAGCTGGCTTTTTGTTTAGCTGTTAGCTCCGAGAGCGGACCATCATAGACGAACGTGACATGACTTCAGAATCTTTCAAACTCTCAGAATGTCTTGTACACTTCCCTGCCCTGCTCTCCGAGCCACGTACCTAGCCAGCCGGCTTTTTGTCTAGCATCATAGACGAACGTGACATGACTTCTGAATCTTTCAAACTCTTGGTATAAGTCGGCAGCATCCCAGTTGATCCTCGGGTGCTCAAACTATGAGGACGCCATAACTGATGTTTATTTTCTGCACTTCAGACTTCTGACACCATGAAATGTATTGTTGAAAGAACCACACGTGAGGATAGAGCTGAACTGTGACCTTTACTTCCATGTCGCGAACATTCGTACAGCAGCCCGCTAGGACATACACGAGTCATGACGTCACACAGCTACAGCAGGCACAGTTATCAACACTGGTGCTTACGAACACAATATGTTACATAGTATTCAAGACTTTCCAGAAATCGACAGTTAATACATGAAGCAAGTGATCAAATGAGAGCAAATGATTTTCCTCCAGATTTGATATCAATTGTTCAAATCATTTGTGGACTAAAGATGTTGATCTCTCTCTGGTTCCTCCTGGGACTCAATACTCTGACTGGAGGAAGTGTGAATCAGTGCAGGTGGACCATGACAACATATTGTGTTGTTGCCCATAGATTCAGTCTGTTGGGAGGAAGTTGGATGGTTAATGTCCAGAGTCCTGGGCTTTAGTATTAATGTTTGATGGTTCAAGCAAACTGCACTAGTGTAGCCTTTCATTGTGACCAGTCTCAGGAACAGCTGTGCAGTAATCATGCTGTTTAATCAGTGTCTGATATACCACAGCTGTCAGGTGGATAGATTGACAAAGGAGAAGAGCTCACTAACACAGTTTTAACTCATTTGTGCTGAAAATGTGAGAAACAATTATTTTGTGTTCACAGAAGAAGTCTTCAGTCTTTATTACTATATTACACCATGTTATAGGCAGGAAGGTAAATAACAGGGTAGACAACTAGAAACTCAACTGAAGGCTTCATCATTAATACCAGAAAACTGTTTCACCTAATCCATCAAAAGGCCCCAGAAGCAGACAGATGATGTAAAAATGTGAAGCTGCTGATGGTTGAAATCATTGTACTATGTTCTCTCTGCAGAGTTCAGCAGGTTCTCAGTGGTCAGTCTGTCCAGCAGCATCCAACAGACCTGGACTCCATATTTAAGGTGTGTAAATGTCCAACAACAACTTTACTTCAGCTGCAAATGAAATGAAATGTCTCATTTTACATTTGAAGTTTTACTCTTTTGCAGCATCTTGAGGAGAACGTTGTCACCTTTGTGAAGAACGAGCTGAAGAAGTTCCAGAAGGTTCTGAGTCCAGATTACCCAGAATGCTCAGAGAGGCAGAGTGAGGATGAGGAGGTGTTGGACGGTGAGGAGGAGGAGCAGAGGAGGAGCAGCAGAGAGGCATTTCTGAAGATCACATTGAACTTCCTGAGGAGAATGAAGCAGGAGGAGCTGGCTGACTGTCTGCAGAGCAGTAAGAGGATTTTCCTCAATAAACTGTTTTTTTCTTCACACTAACATCCACTCACTGATGTGTTGTGTTTCATTCAGGAACTGTTGCTGCAGTTTGTCGACGTCAGCTCAAATCTAACCTTCAGAAGAAGTTCCAGTGTGTGTTTGAGGGGATCGCTAAAGCAGGAAACCCAACCCTTCTGAATCAGATCTACACAGAGCTCTACATCACAGAGGGAGGGACTGCAGAGGTCAATGATGAACATGAGGTCAGACAGATTGAAACAGCATCCAGGAAACCAGACAGACCAGAAACAACAATCAGACAAGAAGACATCTTTAAAGCCTCACCTGGAAGAGACGAACCAATCAGAAGAGTGATGACAAAGGGAGTGGCTGGCATTGGGAAAACAGTCTTGACACAGAAGTTCACTCTGGACTGGGCTGAAGACAAAGCCAACCAGGACATACAGTTCACATTTCCATTCACTTTCAGAGAGCTGAATGTGCTGAAAGAGAAAAAGTTCAGCTTGGTGGAGCTTGTTCATCACTTCTTCACTGAAACCAAAGAAATCTGCAGCTTTGAAGAGTTCCAGGTTGTGTTCATCTTTGACGGTCTGGATGAGTGTTGACTTCCTCTGGACTTCCACAACAATGAGATCCTCACTGATGTTACAGAGTCCACCTCAGTGGATGTGCTGCTGACAAACCTCATCAGGGGGAAACTGCTTCCCTCTGCTTGCCTCTGGATAACCACACGACCTGCAGCAGCCAATCAGATCCCTCCCGAGTGTGTTGACATGGTGACAGAGGTCAGAGGGTTCACTGACCCACAGAAGGAGGAGTACTTCAGGAAGAGATTCAGAGATGAGGAGCAGGCCAGCAGAATCATCTCCCACATCAAGACATCACGAAGCCTTCACATCATGTGCCACATCCCAGTCTTCTGCTGGATCACTGCTACAGTTCTGGAGGATGTGTTGAAGACCAGAGAGGGAGGAGAGCTGCCCAAGACCCTGACTGAGATGTACATCTACTTCCTGGTGGTTCAGTCCAAAATGAAGAAAGTCAAGTATGATGGAGGAGCTGAGACAGATCCACACTGGACTCCAGAGAGCAGGAAGATGATTAAGTCTCTGGGAAAACTGGCTTTTGAGCAGCTGCAGAAAGGAAACCTGATCTTCTATGAATCAGACCTGACAGAGTGTGGCATCGATATCAGAGCAGCCTCAGTGTACTCAGGAGTGTTCACACAGGTCTTTAAAGAGGAGAGAGGACTGTACCAGGACAAGGTGTTCTGCTTCGTCCATTTGAGTGTTCAGGAGTTTCTGGCTGCTCTTCATGTCCAGCTGACGTTCATCAAATCTGGAGTCAATCTGCTGGCAGAAGGAAAAAAATCTAAACTATTCAGAGACAAACCTGAACCTACACATCTCTACCAGAGTGCTGTGGACGAGGCCTTACAGAGTCCAAATGGACACCTGGACTTGTTCCTCCGCTTCCTCTTGGGTCTTTCACTGCAGACCAATCAGACTCTCCTACGAGGTCTGATGACACCAACAGGAAGTATCTCACAGACCAATCAGAAAACAGTAGATCACATCAAGAAGAAGTTCAGTGAGAATCTGTCTCCAGAGAGAAGCATCAATCTGTTCCACTGTCTGAATGAACTGAATGATGGTTCTCTAGTGGAGGAGATCCAACAGTACCTGAGATCAGGAAGTCTCTCCACAGATGAACTGTCTCCTGCTCAGTGGTCAGCTCTGGTCTTCATCTTACTGTCATCAGAAGAAGATCTGGACGTGTTTGACCTGAAGAAATACTGTGCTTCAGAGGAGGCTCTTCTGAGGCTGCTGCCAGTGGTCAAAGCCTCCAACAAAGTTCTGTAAGTGAACAGATACTGTATCACATATGTAGGGTTTTTCTCCACTAATGAATATCCTAATATCAAATATCAATCAAATAAGAGTTCAAAGATTTAGTCATCAAATTGATTAGTTGATCAGTTGAAAAACATTCATCTTGTTCCTTTAGTTGTATTGTACCTCTACAGATTAATGCATCCATGAAATAGAAGAAAACTGTCACTTTTTGGTTCACGTCAGCCTAAATCCCAGAGATATGAGTATAATTTAGGACATTTCATTAATTGTTGACAGATCTCAGTAATATACTTGAGACAACAAAGACTCAGTCAGGGCATCAACACTATAACAGTGCCTACAGAAATGTGATGTATTTTGTATTGTGGATGACAGTACCAGTATCAGTGTTTGTCTTTTTCACTAACTGTCCTTCAGGCTGAGTGGCTGTAATCTGTCAGAGAGAAGCTGTGAAGCTCTGTCCTCAGTGCTCAGCTCCCAGTCCTCTAGTCTGAGAGAGCTGGACCTGAGTAACAACGGCCTGCAGGATTCAGGAGTGAAGCCGCTGTCTGTTGGACTGAAGAGTCCACACTGTAAACTGGAGACTCTCAGGTCAGAATTAAAAAAGACATGTACAGAGTGAACCATAACTGTTCCTTTGTGTTGTCATTGGTCTTCCGTCATTTTACCAGTTCTCTTTTCAGACACTGCTCTGAAACTGAGTGTATCAAAATACAATTGGAAGTTAAATCAAACAGAGATAAATGTCTTCACATGTGTACTCTACTTTTCTTTTTCAGGCTGAGTGGCTGTAATCTGTCAGAGAGAAGCTGTGAAGCTCTGTCCTCAGTTCTCAGCTCCCAGTCCTCTAGTCTGAGAGAGCTGGACCTGAATAACAACGACCTGCAGGATTCAGGAGTGAAGCAGCTGTCTGTTGGACTGAAGAGTCCACACTGTAAACTGGAGACTCTCAGGTCAGGATTCATACCCTATTTAAGAGATAACCCTTTGAATGTTGCTTTACGTACAGGTTAAAGTCTATTTTAACAGCTCTACTGTGAAGCAAAGCTAGAGGTGGGTTATCAACAATTTTAGATTGTGATTCCACAATCTGCTCTTCAGGTGAACCGTAGAGGTTGTTGTATTTAGTGTCCTCGTACTTCCATTTCCAAACTTCACAGAACCTCATTTACTAGCAGATCAGCGATATATGAAAAAATCAATAGAGTGATGCAGCCAACATGATGGATATGCTGATTGGAAGAATCCCTTCTCATGGCTCGTGATGATATATTTTTGTAGCTAACTGAAGTTAGCATGGCCCTGGTTCTGTCTGTGGGATTATTGAACTGTATTCTGGATTATTACAGAAAATAATCTGTGTCAAACACAAGTTTATGATCCTTCCAGGTTCTGTTCATCCAGATAATCTCCACAGATGAACTCCACTTTGTGATTTTTTAGGTGTAAATTAAATGTGTAGCAGTAAAAAGCTAATGTTAGGCTATAAACAGACAACACCACGGTCACATGACTTAAACGTCACCACCACTAAGCATCTTACTACACAATTACTATCCAGGTTTTCTATAACCTGATCGATGTACAAGTTGTAAAGTCAGAGTCAGAATAGTTTGTAACTAAAGTGGCCTGTAAAGACGGACTAGTGAGTAGATGAGTCTCCGTGTTCGCTGTGAGGACGTTTAATGTCCCCGACAACCTCTGTAATCTCATTTAGACACTTGTTAGCAAACGCTAACCGTTTTTAACACATGAAGAGTTTTATAATTAAACTTTATTTCACACATTTAACTGAAAACACATTCAACAAACTCAGACTTTGAGTCGAGGGGACAGGACGTGCTAACATGCTAACTGATTTCTTTGTTTTCGGACTATAAATCACACCACTCTGTAGCTAGCACCATGGTGGATGAGGAGCTTGTGCCAAACAAGAACTATATTTAATGAAATATTGTGTTTTAATGGCGTAAATGGAGAAATTCATAAGCTATTTCAACAAAAGGGGATTTTAAAATTGATGAATAAGGTCACAATTTAGATTGCGGATCATGATTGGAATTAAATAGATTGTGATTTTATTTTTTAATTAAAGCAACTCTAATCAGTATTTTAACATTAACAATAGTTTAAATGTGAAAGTGACAAACCCACAGAGAATTATCACAGAAGTTTGCATTACCCCTCAACTGTGTGTGTGTGTGTGTGTGCGTGTGTGTCCAGGCTGTCAGGCTGTCTGATCACAGAGGAAGGCTGTACTTCTCTGGCCTCAGCTCTGAGATCCAACCCCTCCCATCTGAGAGAGCTGGACCTTAGCTACAATCATCCAGGAGACTCAGGAGTGAAGCTGCTGTCGGCTGGACTCGAGGATCCAGACTGGAGACTGGACACTCTCAGGTATGAACAGACAACAAGAGCTCAACCTTTGTCTAAATGAATGTCTGTTCTGTAATTAAAATCAGAAAATGAAAAAAATGGCTTCTTTTAATTATCAATATTTGTTAAAAAGTGTTTAAAAATGGACATAGAGGCTTTTTCCATTTAATGTTTTCCTCAAATTATAATGAATTAGACCAGAATATGTGTTGTTACCTTATTTAGACATGTGATATATGTAAGTAAAACACAGAAATCCAGTTTTTCATCACTACAAAATGCAAACTGTGTCCATTTGAATTATGCCCGCCCTGAGTGACCCTGGCTTCGAGGTCAAATGTCTGAGATTTACTGCCACTAGATGTCGCTCTAGAGCAGCAGTATCTCAGAGCCAAACAAATGTACACATCGTTCACTCAGTGAAGTGGGGTCGAAAAAGAAAGTGTCACCTGAACAAACACTGCTCATGAAACTCAAATCTAATGCTGCTTTTCCACCAAAACTAGCAGGTCAACACAATGATCGCCTAATGACCCCATTCCCACTTCCTGCAGGCAACGCAGCCTCTCTGTGACTTTTATTTGAAGCGTTACGTTGTATGTCACCGACGTCATGTTTCACATCATGAATGCGCTGGATACAACACCAGTTAATGTTCTTAGAAACATATTTTAGTTACTATTTCGATGTTATATGAGAAAGTATCTTACCAGGCCGCCATATTGAAGACGTTTGTAGGTCCGACAGAGAGGGACTCACGTGCACTAACATGCACGCCAGCTGTCCTGGCTACCAAAACAGAGAACAGAGAAGCTCAGGTCTCAACACACACAGAGGAGTGTCACGTCATTCCCTGTTCAGGACGCCATTACTGAACTATATATTTACATCACTATTAGCTGTTTGCTGCTGAACTAAAAAATCCCCCCACTATATATACATAGTATATATATATATATATATATATATATATATATATATATATATATATATATATATATATATATACACATATACACACATAAAACAACCCAGATAATAAGAGTTTAGTTATATTATGCAACAAGGACTCTGACTGCATCCATGTAGTTGTGGACTATTTATCTAAATGTAACCCCTTTTTCCTTAGGGTTTATAATCTACACTGAGGTCACACCCAATAAGAATAAAACAGGTCCTAGGTGCTCAGCTAAAGATGGTGAGTTTGCTGTAGTTCTTCTCTACTGACTTAAGCAAGGGACTTTATCACTTGAGTGGAAAAAGAAAAGGAAAATATCATGTAACTAATGCGGTGCCTCCACTGAAAACTTACGATGCTATGTTCTAGCAAAAATCATGTAAGCCCTCAGAACTCAAGTAAATACAGTTTACACTAAAAGAATGTTAAACAACAATATGTAAAAGTAAAACACAAACATTTATTTTGCTTTAAACCCTTTAGATCTTTGGAATAATACCTTTAAAAGGAGAAATGCTTCAGAGATGGATAAGTATAGACAACAACAAACAAAACACTGGTATGCTTTAAATCAGGACAGTTATTACCTGAAACATCAAAATGCTCATCCTCTTACCCTTTTAGATCAATAGAACAGTTTAAGTTTTCTTCAACACACCAATAATGAAATGTGTATGTAGGTGTAATTTTTAATCAAAAGATATAATTTTTACTCAAAGAGTACACTTTTAACCCTTACTGTTCTCTCACATCAATGAAATGAAATGTTTTAATTTGAGCTCAAACTCAACCTTTTTAATGAAAATAAACCTATGAGATTTTTAGTTTATTTGTAAATTAAATCAAATTGTGGTTTTCCTTTAATAAACCCTTCACTTATGAAATAGTTAGATGTGTTCCTAATATTTTAACTGTATTCACACCTATTGAATGTGCAACATATGATATCAATCACATGAATGAATAGAAATATCAAGAGAGTGCTTTTGTGTACTCAAAACACAGTAATAGTACCCACACCTGTACCAGAGTATTTTCACAGTTCACATAGAAATAAAATAAATGATAATGGTACCATGGAAAGTCTGACCCAAGCGCTTGGATAATTTTCCTAACCGTTGGGGCCCATTCGTAGCGTTGGTGCACATGAAAATGTATCCAGTCATGAGAAGTTAAACTTTGAAACCGGGACAGTTCACAGTCTGCTTTAACACGGTCCCGTCCCATCCTGCACTCGTGTCTCGGTCCAATGTCAAGTACTCACGCAACCTCCCGTTGTAGATGCAAAATGGCGTCAGCCCGCCAGGCAGCAGAGCGATGTCCAGACAGCCCCGTGACGACTCCCGCAGCCCAGGCCACCGTCCGACACGTCCTCGTTATCTGCCGTTATCTCGTCCGCTGTCCTCTCTGTCCTCTCACCCTCACGACTGTCGAGTGGAAACTCCCTCGTGTCCGTGTTCAGCAGCAGGTTGGTCCTCTGCCACCGAGCTAACTCTTAACAGAGCTAATGTGGGAGCTAATGGCGGAGACCACGCTGTCGTGGCTCGGGAAAAGAAAACTTCACCGTCGTCCACACTAAACACAGTCGACTGAGATACGTTAAAAGAATACTCTGCACGATTAAGTCTCTCTGGGCAGTCCAATATCTGGGCCAACTTTTAGTTCAAGTCTCCAAACATTGACTTTTTCTCTCTCTGTCGAGGAAAAACCCCGCCAGCTCTCCTGTGTCCCGGGGAACTCTGGGATACTTCCTCCCGCGGAAAAACTATAGTTTGTATTAAACAGAAAAAACTAAACCTTTATCAATTTTAAAAGACGATAGAATATTTTTAAACAATATAATACATGAATTACAAAGTTAATATATAACAGTATTAATTTAAACACGACTTTCGCACAACCAGGAAAAACAGAGGATTCTGGGAAATGGAGTCCTACTCTACTCTGTGTCCTAGAAACAGTATAAAGGGAGAGACTGCATGTTTATGCCATCACTAAGATTACAGAAACAAAGTAAAATAAAAATGAATGTTTTTACCCATTTTTAGAGAACCCTACATAAATATGTACCAGTAAATATGAATATCAGAAAATGGATCTGCTCCCTTCCTGTAGCTAATTCAAGACACGGTGCAAGTTAGGAAGGAGATGATGCAAACATTTATAAAACCGCTCACACAATTACCAGAGTTTGTTTGTAAGTAGAGCTACATTATAAAAAGCACTGCCCCCTACAGGACAGACAGCAAAGACTCCACCAGTGATGATATCTGAACCCTGATGTTTAAAACCAGCGTGTTGTCATCAGTGATTGAAGCTTTTCTCATATTTAACTGTGAGATAACAGGATTATAAAGTTCAGTGTAGAAATAAGACTGTTCAGTTTTACGTGGAGAGGTTTTAACAGCCTGTCAGTATTAACGTGCTATAGTGCTCCGCAGTGATATTGTTCTTCATGTTGAGTTATTATTTACACATTTCTGCTGTTCAAGTTAATTATTTGAAGCCAGCTGTGAATGAAAGCTACAACATTTAGACATTTAAGATTTAGTTTGAGACGTGTGAAGAGTTTCTGTTTCATGATTGACACAACAGGAGAACACAGTTCATTCAGGTCAACATGAGATCGTTTCATATCCGCCAGCTCCAACATGCATTCATTAGTTGTTGACAGGTTATTTAATGTTCTTTGATTTTCTTTAAAAGATGTTTAAAAGCATTAAGTTTGCTGTCAGAAAGTGTTTAGATACCTGATCTGACCTGATGTTCATCAGAAGGAGTTTGTCCAGTTGTCAGGATTTTTTTCTGAACACTTTGAGGACGTCTCGTTTGTTTTGTTTTAAAAGTCGAGGTTCAAAGTTCAGTCGTAGTTTTATTTTATGTTTCATATATTTTCCACTGCGCTCGATTCTGTCACTTCACATTATTAAATGTCAGGAAAATGAATTTATTCAATGATTATTCAGTCGACCAGCTTTTTATTATTTAGTTGTTGTTTGTGAATATTTGATGTAAAGTCTGAGTGTGTGTATGAAGTGTGTTTTATAAATGCAGCTGTTTTGTCTTCATGGTGATCTGAGTGAAGCTTTATGAAGATCATTGATGAGGAAGCTTCTGAAGGTTCATTCTGACTTTGTTTCTTCCTCCAGGGTGGAACATGGTGGAGAGCAGAGGCTGAAACCTGGTCTGAGGAAGTGTAAGTGTGTGTTCACTTTGACTGATGAAAACAAGGCAGCACATGTTAAAGTAGTTTAAATCTAAAGCTTGTGTATCTGCATTCAACTGTCAGTTTGAAAGAAGATCCAAAAAGATGAGTCATTGTGAAGTTTTGATCTAATTAACAGTCAGTCTGTTAATAAAGCAACAAATAAACCATCAGCTGTGTTAGATGATAAACTGCTGCTGTATTGTGTCTTGTTCTCTCCATCAGATGTCTGTGAACTCACAGTGGACACAAACACAGTGAACAGACACCTCAAACTGTCTGACAACAACAGGAAGGTGACACATGTGACAGAGGAGCAGCCATATCCTGATCATCCAGAGAGGTTTGACTACTGGTGGCCTCAGCTGCTGTGTAGAAATGATCTGACTGGTCGCTGTTACTGGGAGGTCGAGTGGAGAGGAAGTGTTCAAATATCAGTGAGTTACAGAGGAATCAGGAGGAGAGGATACAGTGATGACTGTAGGTTTGGAGGGAATAATCAGTCCTGGAGTCTGAACTGCTCTGATGATGGTTGTTACTCTGTCTGGCACAATAAGACAAGAACAGCCCTCTCCTCCTCCTCCTCCTCCTCCTCTGTCTCTAACAGAGTAGCAGTGTATGTGGACTGTCCTGCTGGCACTCTGTCCTTCTACAGAGTCTCCTCTGACTCACTGATCCACCTCCACACCTTCAACACCACATTCACTCAACCTCTTTATCCTGGGTTTGGACTCTGGTCTGGTTCTGGTTCCTCAGTGTCTCTGTAGGAGGGACACACACACACACACACACACACACACACACACACACACACACACACACACACACACACACACACACACACACACACACACACACACACTCTCTCTCTCTGTAAATCACAGTAACAGAAATGGGTTAGTTGTGTTGTCTCTTCTTGGTCAATGTGCTGCACATCAGTGGTTTTAAATCTCTTTAAATATGTTTTGAACGTTCAGATTTCAGTTTTCTGAACTTTGTGATCTGATTGTTTTCTCACAACAATCAGCCTGTATATACAATAAAATCAGGCTCCACACACACATGCATATAGATCATCATAATTATGATCTTTGTTCAGACAGCTTTTATTTAGTTGATTTGTGGTTCATCATTGAAGTTTCTCATTTGTCTTCTTTGAGTTATTATCTGTAAATATGTGTATATGAGTGGATAGAGCTGCTGCTACGTGCAGACGGACCTCCATTACAAAATCTCCCTGTAGAGTCGAAGAGCCAAAGACTTTCTGTCAACACTTCATTATCTCACATCATCTGTCAGAATAAACATTTGACTTTCTCATTCACGTGTCTCTCCTGATTGAAATAACGTCTTTCACATCACTTTACATTACAGACATCACAGCAGACGAGCTGTATGGAGACACCTGATGTTTAAATCATCTCCAGCTGCTTCAGTTGTTCAGCAGAAAGCTGCAACTCTGTTTTACTGTGAAGCTCCAGAAATGTTCTGTGGACGACGAGACTTCACCTGACTTTATATCATCAGGAGGAGACGATGGCTGAGCCTGACTTTATACCATCAGGAGGAGATGATGACTGAGTTCACACTTTTCTATGAACTTTTCCTTTAATTCAAAGTGTATTAATATTCACAGTATATTCACATATATAATCACTCATTCTCCACCATCAGCAGCATCTCCTCTCTCCATGCTCACTGCATGTCTGGAGGAGATAAGGACGTGGATGAGACATCATTTTTTCCCGCTGAACAGCTCGAAAACTGAAGCCATCCTCATTGGTTCCCCTCATCAGATTCGAAACTCCTCCATAACCTGCATCACTTTATTAGAAATTAGATTAGAAAACTAAATCTGAATAAAGGTTAAAAGGCAGAGAACTAAGCAAAAGTCCATACATAGACACACATGCTAACATAAACTCAGCTCAAACAGCAGCCGCTATAGACAAAACAGAAGCAACGTTAATGCAGCAACACCAACATCGACAAAAAAAAAAAAAAAAGAATAAATAAAAATAAAAATAAAAATTACACAAGACAGAATAACAAACTAGCAGGTCACAAACAAGCAAAACATAAACCCTAAACATTAAAAGCCATGCACAAAAAGCAACAGTAATACTAGACGATTAATAAACTGACAGACAACATGATGGATGGCATCAGAAAGCACCGACAGGCAGAGCAGCAAATGTGGGGAAAAGATTAAGCAAAAAAATCAATGTTGACAGCTTTGACCATTAATTAGCCACTTTTTAAAAAAATATTTAAAAGAGGCATAGTTTGAAAGATTTCTAATGTGAGTTGGAATGGAGCTCCACTCATGAGCAGCCCTGATTGAAAATGCAGACTGGCTGAACTTTTTCTAAGTGGGACAACACAGTCTCCTCCAGCTGCACTCCGTGTAGATGTTGATGCCATTTTTATAAACTGGTTCAATACAGGAGGCGCAAGTCCATGTATGACTTTGTACATAAGACAAGAGTGTGAATATTTAATCAGGTTTTCCCAATGTAACAACTTTTATTTCAATAAAATATGACAGTGATGACAGTTATTGGATTTCCTGTCCAGCACTTTAAGGGTTTTTTGTATAGAGAAAGTAGTGGTTTGAGAGCAGTGTTGCTAGCTTGAGAGTTTTACTAAAAAACATACACACTGATTTAGAGACATTCAACTGAAGGCAATTTTAGTTTAACCATTTTTTTTTTATGTGTTGCATTGAGTTGGTTAACTGATCAGCAACTCGGGCTGCGCTGCTACCATGCACAAAAAATACCGTGTCGTCAGCATACATTATGGTGTTAGAATTAGGGCACTCAGTTGGCAAATCATTCACATATATTGAAAATAAAAGCGGACCCAAAATAGATCCCTGGGGAACACCTGCAGCCAAGGAAATAGCATCTGACTGATGAGTCTTTATTCAAACAAATTGAGACCTATTTGTTAAATATGATTGTATCCAGTTGGTGGTCCCTGATGAAAAGTTAAATGTGGAGAGTTTAGAAGTATGCTATGATTTATGGTATCAAACGCCTTCTTCAAATCTAGAAAGACTGCACCAACCACTCCACCTTTATCTAACACTGACTTAATTTTTTCAATGAAATAGCAATTGGCTGTTTCCGTGGAATGGTTAGTACGAAAGCCAAACTGATTTGAATGTAAACTGTAGGAACTGGTATTTAAATGATTTATAATTTGTTCAGCAACAAGTTTTTCAGCCACTTTGGAAACCACCGGCAAAACACTAATAGGTCTGTAGTTGCAGATGGATTGTTGATCACCATCTTTAAATATGGGTGAAACAGCAGCTAGTTTCCAAACATCTGGGAAAATTTCCTGAGCAATTGAGAGGTTTACAATTTGTGTAATAGGACATACTAACGACGCAGAGAGCTCCTTAAGCATAACAGTGTTCATACCAATGACGTCTTTGGCTCTGGATGACCTAAAAGATCCAATTACTCTCTCAACATCTGACTCTGTAATAGTTTCTAGATTGAAGGCTGGTTCATTATGTCTGCCTTGGCTGGATATAATGTGCGCAGGGGAAAAACACTTGACAATATCGTTTACTGAATCAATGAAATAGTGATTAAGAGCAACTGCTACTTCAGCTGGGTTGCTCATCCATTGGCTTAAATTGCAATTGATTTGGTATTATTAGAATTTTGCCCCATTAGTTTTCTTAGTTGGTTCCAAATATTTTTTGTATTACCTCCTGCTTTTTCTATTATATTCAAAAAATAGTTTGCCTTTGATGCCCTAAGCTCTTTAACTACCCTATTACGAAGCATGGTAAAGGTGTATCTGTCACTGCTTAATTTGGACTTGACAGCAATCTTTAAAGCCATGTCTTGTTTTTTCATTAAATTTAGGATATTTGTATTCATCCAAGGAATTATGTTATTTTTTTTCCTACGTCTTTGTCTACATGTAGAGTGATCAATTGTACTCTGTAGTTTTTGCAAGAATCTTTGACTGTCATCTTCCAAAGAATTTTCCATCAGTACAGCCTCCCAGTCGATGTTTTGAACAGCACTTTCAAATCCATCTTGCATGTTTTTGGGAATAATCAAAGATTCCTGTTCTTGGACAAATGGAGTAAAACGCTTTTTGGTTAGCTTCCAAGCTATTAGCTTCCTAGCTATCAGAGTCAGGTTGTGGTCCGATAGTCCAGTCAGCATATTAGAGGATTTATTGATTCGAATTGGCCTATTGCTAAAAATAAGGTAAATTTTTGTGCTAGTGGTTTTTGTAATTTTTGTGGGACCATTTACCAGCTGTGTAATACGAGCACATCACACCCGTCTGTCAGGAAAGGGGGGGAGATTGGGACACAGGTGCAGACCCAGGGGTGTCTCTAATCCCAGCGGGATAACCACAAAAATCGCAGTAGCGATGGGCTGGAAATGGGGGGAAAAACAAAACAACGAAATTGTCTGGAGCCACTACAGGCTTCCTTAAGAAAACAATGCACCACAAATGATTAACAAAACCACCACTGCCAAGCAGCTGACTAAAACTAAAATTGTCCAGGAGGCCCAGAAAAACTCTAAATGAAAGGCTAAGGCTGGAGTCACAGCAAACTCTAAAGGACCAACTTATTTCTCTGGGAAAACTACAGGGGGAATTCTTAGAATGGTATTGTCAGACACGCTGACACCGGGGAGAACCTCTCACTGCCTCTGAAGGTGAGACAATGAGTCAGCACAGGGCACTGGAGACTGAGGGTATATGAAGGCTCCCCACACCTGGGCTTAATCACCACCAATCAGTGCCACACACACACCTGATTGCAGTGAGTTGATTCACCACTCTCAGCAAGATTGAGTGTCCTCACACCGTCCTTCACTCTACACTGGAGACCCGTCTCCCAGAGCACCTGAGGGCTGCACAGGCGATGGATTGTTTTAAAAAGGGCCTTAAAACGTACCTTTTTAAAACATCTTTTAATCTGTCATTTTTGCTCGTGTTACTTTGATAACTGCTTTTAACTCTTGTTTTAACTTATTTTTCTTCTTTGGTTGCTGTTGTAGCACTTTGAGAGTTTTTGTTAAATATAAAGTGCATTACAAATAAAATTTATTATTATTATTATTATTATTATTGTTATAATAATCAGAATTACACTTAAAAGTTCCCATTGTTACAAATTCTTCACACTCATTTACTCAATATATAATATCAATATATTGAATAAGGATGAGTTATTTGTGCATGTTGCTCCAAAGTATTATTGATCAAGACATAAATACATTTTTTTTTATTGCATATTCAAATTAAAATGACATTGAAGTCATCTTATTTCTGTATCTGCTGCTGAACAACGTAGAGTCAAAACTACAATATGTCCTCAGAAAAAGTGAAGTGAATCTTAATTTTGTATATTTTGGCTCTTTCTTTCTATTAATTGCTCTTTCTAGTCTCGTCTCTGTCACATAAAAAAAGTTGTTTTCCTTCATTAACTGATCGATAAGTTGTATTTCTTTGTTTATTAATACTTTGTGTTTTACTGTTTTCTTACTTCTCCAATAGGCACTGAATTGTCGTCATGCAGCTTCCAGTGAGTGTGTTGCTGTATGTTTGATGAGCGTCCGTGTTTAAATAAAGAGACGTGATGATATACAACATATTCCTTTATTGTTGTTACTGATAAATCTGTCACTCTCCCATTTTGAAAACAATGAAACCTGCCTGTACTTCACGTACGGACGGGTTAGCGTCTATAATCTCTCTTTAATAGTTTCACTGTGCACATTAAAGACAACAATAATTTACAGTGGAGGTTCAGCTCTGCTTTTGGCCACCGAAGACGACAAAATATAACTCTGAAGATAGTTTGACTGACAGTTCAGCTGCCTACATCACTACTGGCGAGTGTTACTGCTGATGTAGTGTGAGTGACGCCCGGCGGCCGACTATCATCAGTGTCAAGGTTTGAAAAATCAACGTGTTAAATCAGCTCAGATCGTTGGCACACATACTGAGTGTATTGCTCTGACATAAAGTAGACGGATGTGAATGGAGTCTGGTGTTATTCCACTCCACTGATTCTGGTTCAGGTCTTGTCGGATCATTAAAGGGATCCTGCTTCCCTTTAATGTTTTCTGTCTCTGCTCCTCAGGTAGTTTGGTGAGAACTTTAAAGTTAATGATAAAAGATCCTGATCTGGGGAACACGAGGCAGTAAAGTTACCGAACAAGGCTGATAAATCTCAGAAACACACAGGGAATCACTCCTGTGGACACGTGAGCTGCTCTGTGAGGACGATCCTGAACCGACTTGTTGTTTTATTCGAGGATCTGAAGGAAACGCTTTGGTCACAGAAATGTAAAACTAGCCGGGTGTGTGTTCAACGGTTAAACTAATGACAAGCTCTCGGCCATCTAGTAAAGGAACAGTTCACCCCAAAAATAAAGATTTCTGTGCAACCAAAACCACCAGACTCCATTCATCTTCTACATCATTTTACAGGGAAGCTGAATTTAAACTGCAGCCGCTAACGTGCTGCGAGTCGCACGGATAATGTTCAGTATCACAGCTCGCCTACGAGCTGGTTAATGATTGGTAGACTTTCACTTTGCGGTTACGTTTTCCCTTAATTACACCATGTTTATAAATAGATCTGCTTTAATACTTAAAAACTGTACACATCTCTGTTCACCCTTTAAAAACCTCCCACAGTTTCCCCTCAGAGGAACACGGCTGCGTGTTGGAGACGAGAGTTTGGTAAGAAGCAGAAACAAAGTGTTATGTAGTGCTGAGAGGTAAAGTCATGTACATGTACGTCTAACAACACCAGCAGAAACCCCAACGGAAAGAAAACTTCACTTTTCAAGTAAAACAGAGAAGAAGTTTACAAAAAATATCTACCTGTATCTTACAAGTCTGTCACCAAACACAAAGAGTTGTTTAAAAAACTAGTAATCGCTCCAAATAATAATAATAATAATTACACAAAATACAATATTTTCAGGCATTCAGCATATAAAGCATGTACAAATCTGGAGGGGAGCTCGTGTGCAGTTCGGGAGCTAAACAAGTGTTATTTTTTACAACAAAACGAGCTAATTAGCATTAGCAACAACAGGGTTTAGTAGGAAGCATCTCGACGTCTCGGGTTGAATGTTTTGGCTTTTAAATTTGGCGTTTTTTTAAAGTAGTAATAAATAATTAATATGACCAAAGTAAAACAAAGGAATGAGAAAAGCTTCACTGCAGGTTTGTTCTCGCTGTAGTTCGTCCAAATATAAATACACAACAAAAAGCAGCAGGGTTTTTCAAATCGAGCCTCGTCATCACAACGTCGATCAAAACTACAGACTCAGAAGAGATTCGATCCTCAGGTGAGATTTCACTTCGTCTGATCTACGACTATCAAAGTGTCACATGACAGCAGGTGTGTTTACAGGTGGAGGTTCAGTACAGTATATTACAGTATTCATTCACAACATGTTCAGACACGCTGAAGGGTTTCATTTCAAAACAAGAAGAACCTCCTGCGGTGTTCGTCTCCTGACAGAACAGGAGGGAGAAAATGGATCAGATGCTCGAGAACAGGTGAGTCGGTGCTCAGGTGTGAACGTGGAGAACACAAATGAAACTGAAACACAAACTGAAACAGCTGCTCAGACAAACGTTTCATGTTGCAGCTCTGAAAACATTTGAGAAACGTTTCTAGAGGCTGATGTAGATCGTTTCACTGCTGCTGCCACGTTGGTGCAGTCGTTGCAGTCGGTGCAGTCGCTGCAGTCGTTGCAGTCGGTGCAGTCGGTGCAGTCGCTGCAGTCGTTGCAGTTGGTACAGTCGGTGCAGTTGGTGCAGTTGTTGCAGTCGCTGCAGTTGGTGCAGTCGGTACAGTCGGTGCAGTCGCTGCAGTCAGTACAGTCGCTGCAGTTGGTGCAGTTGTTGCAGTCGCTGCAGTTGGTGCAGTCGCTGCAGTCGGTGCAGTCGCTGCAGTTGGTACAGTCAGTGCAGTCGTGCAGTCGCTGCAGTTGTTACAGTCGGTGCAGTTGCTGCAGTTGGTGCAGTCGGTACAGTCGTTGCAGTTGTTGCAGTCGGTGCAGTCAGTACAGTCGTTACAGTCGGTGCAGTTGTTACAGTCGTTACAGTCAGTGCAGTTGGTACAGTCGGTGCAGTCGTTGCAGTCGCTGCAGTTGGTGCAGTCGCTGCAGTCGGTACAGTCGGTGCAGTTGGTGCAGTCGGTACAGTCGGTGCAGTCGCTGCAGTCAGTACAGTCGCTGCAGTTGGTGCAGTTGTTGCAGTCGCTGCAGTTGGTGCAGTCGCTGCAGTCGGTACAGTCGCTGCAGTTGGTGCAGTCGCTGCAGTCGGTGCAGTCGCTGCAGTTGGTACAGTCAGTGCAGTCGTGCAGTCGGTACAGTCGCTGCAGTTGTTACAGTCGGTGCAGTTGCTGCAGTTGGTGCAGTCGGTACAGTCGTTGCAGTTGTTGCAGTCGGTGCAGTCAGTACAGTCGTTACAGTCGGTGCAGTTGTTACAGTCGGTACAGTTGTTGCAGTTGTTGCAGTCGGTGCAGTCGCTGCAGTTGTTGCAGTCAGTACAGTCGTTACAGTCAGTGCAGTTGGTACAGTCGGTGCAGTCGTTGCAGTCGCTGCAGTTGGTGCAGTCGCTGCAGTCGGTACAGTCGGTGCAGTTGTTGCAGTCGGTGCAGTCAGTACAGTCGTTACAGTTGGTGCAGTCGTCACCGCGTCTCAACGGGCAGAAATAAACTCTCAGTTAATTCTCTGAATCAAAGATTGTTTGTGAGGGAGGGAGCGCCACACTGTGACACCAGTTAGTATTAAAGGGGAATTCCAGTACTTTTCTATATTTGTGTGGTTTGTTGTGTAAATGACTCACACTTCACACATTCTCACAGCTGCGACACGACTGCAACGTGATCCTTTGAGTCAACTGCGACCGTCAAAGTTACGTCTACTAGAAGTGTTTCTGTTTTTTCTGACAACATCACAGAGACGATAATAAGATCCTGTTTGTCTCGCTCTGAGTTGTTGCAGGAAGACGACGGTGGAAACGTGAGTCAGAGTTGCAGAGAGGAGTTTGGAGTTTACCTCGAAGAATTTATTCACGTCACGACTGAACATGTAACTGATTTTGACAGTCGAGACGAGACAACAACTGTGACAACTCTCTCCTCTCCAGAGATTTCAGAGCGACACTTCTTGAACGAGACAAAAAAGATCTTATTATGTAACAACACGGTCTCTCTGTCGGAGGGCGAGCTGTTTCATCTGTCTGACTGATCACTCATCACTACATGAAGCCTGAAGAGAGCTGCAGGATGTAAACACAGCAACACAGACTCCTCCTCCTCTTCCTCCTCCTCCTCTTCCTCAGACAAATGTGATAAAAACTCTCTTTTTGAAATGAAACTCTTCAGATGTCATCCGACCTGCTGACAGAGTCTCTGTCCACCCAGCAACAATTGTCCTTGAGCAAGGCACCGTTTCCAGTGCAGCTCATGGTCATGACCTTCGACCTCTCACCTCCATCGTGGACGTTAACAGGATGAAACTCTCCAAAAATCGGACTGATTACATCTTCTTTCACAACAGGAAATAATAAAACCACTCCAAATGGATTTCAAATTAAAAGTCCTGTGCAGATTCAGAGGTCACACGAGTTCTGATCAGAAATGTGGAGATTGGGTCTCTGTCGTCACACGATGGACGAGCTCACGAGACACATTCTGATCCGACTGATTCCGTTTTAAAAACTGGGTTTGTTATTTGACTTATTTTGCTGCTCCATCATCTTCTGATCGACACCGGAGAGAATTAATGTTCTGAAGAAAAAAGGCACATCGTCATGAAACACATTTCAAACAACAGGCTGCTGACGGGAGAGTGTGGTGTTAGTGACGCTCCAGTTTCACCTGCGACAGAAAGAAAAAAAGATTCCAGCTTTAGTTAAATGTACCGAGAGCTCCTGCTTTTATTTTTTGCCACTTCCTGTTTCATTCATCGTCTCATCCGGAGGTTTGTTTGTTTCGAGGACCCGGGCCAGCCTAAGTCCGAGGGGCGGGGGGGAGAGCGGGACGAATATTTGACAAATCTTAAAGGATCAGTTCAGTTTTCTGCTTCCTCATCTGGACTCAGAGGTGGAGACGGACTCCGCTCGTCCTCTGAGCCCGACGGGCGGCTGCAGGCGGTTTCAGGTCATACGAAGACCTTAGCGAGCGCGTCGGCCCCGGCGCTGCCGATGTAGCACTTGGTTGGGTGGAACGCCACGTCGTGGATCGACTCCTCGAACTTCTTGCGGTGAGCGGTGAACTCCTGGATGCACGTCTTGCTCTCCATGTTCCACAGACGGATCGAGCAGTCGTGACCTGGCGGGAAGAGAGAGAGAGAGAGAGAGAGAGAGACAGACAGAGAGAGACAGAGAGATATTATTATATTAAATATTCCACACTGTGTTTTCATCACAAGGTTTATTAAATACTGTATTTTTATCTGTAAATCTGACAGCGTGTGGGTGAATACTCACTTCCAGACATGAGGTACAGCCCGTTTGGATCCACAGCGAGACTCGTGACAGAGTCCAGGTGGGCGACCATCGAGTGGATCAGTTTACCTTCGATTCAAAACAGAATAATATCACCAGATGTGTTGACTTTGAGATGAACTGTAGGATGAAGTGTTTCTACATGTCGAGAGAAATCATATTGTACAGCAGCGTTGGTTTAAAGTGGGTCATTATTCTGTTACCATCGATTCATTGATGGAGTGAAACAGTGTTGATTGGATCATATTCAGCTGAATAACTCTTATTTTCTTTAATTAGCTGAAATCTCGACCTGTTAAAGAGACACTACAGTCGTTCAGTATTTTGCTTCCATAAATATGTTGCAGAGTCCGAGAAATCTTGAGTTTTAGTGCAGGTCAAGCCCCAAAAACTCCTACATTTCCCATAATGCAACTCGGTAGCCTCTTTCATCCGACCCTGCCTGCCACATCCTCTCTGTAACTCAGGGTTGGTTTCTGTCTTGACTTGACAGAAGTCCTGATTACACAACAGGCTGAGCGGGACGATTTCTGACCAGTGAACCCACATGTGAAACTGCAGGACTGTTCCTTTAACACATGCAGCAGCAGCAGCTGAGCGGTGCCGCTCAGTCTGTTACCTGTGTTGTTGTCAAAGAACTGGATGTGTCGGTCCTCCTGAGCTGTGATGGTGATTGGCAGCGTGGGATGACTCAGCACTTTGTTGATCTTGCAGGGAGCGTCTGTGTGGAGGCGGACGTGAGAAGAACGACATTAACATTTAAAACCAACAATCTTCAGTCTGTCAGGACTGAGAGCACTTCAGCAGAGAAGGTTTGTCTCACGGCGCCGACAGGAAACATAAAGCAGCAGCAGACGAGAAGAGAAGAGTTCAGTTTATACATGTATTTTTATGTATTAGTGTCACACAGCCTGATTTATCTTCTCCCTCTGCGCTGTAGAGCTTCATGATCCAAAAACTATTTAAAACACATCAGTGAGATTTATGTCTTCAGCAGGAACCAATGGGCTGAGAGCTGACAGGAAGTCAGACAGTGAAAAGAGACGGACCTCCTGTTTATTGCATTTACAGTAAAAGGTAACGATGCTCTTTTAGGGACTGAATGAAAAAGAAAAGACACTTTTCTAACGATTAGAAAATGAAAAAAGCACCTGACGTTTCATTATCGAAGACTCTAAAGTCGGTGCTAAACGGTGCCTGTGGTCTGTTGTATTTGCATTTTACAAGTTAGCATTTTAATAATGTCCCCTCTTGGCTGCCATACATGAATATTCTTCTGTTTGCTCATGTCATCAAAGAAGAGTTCACAGATTCACAACATCAGTGAGTCCTCAGACGGAGCTCCACTCATCAGATTCACTAGTGCTGAGGTCACCTCTGTGTGGATCTGTGATTGGTCGGTTGATTTACCTGGCGGCCCGGCAGACTCCAGCTTCAGGATGAGCTGCTGCGTCTCCATGTTGAAGAGTCCGATGTGGCCGGTGGTGAAGGACGTCACCATGTGAGCCGGCTCGCTGCTCACCAGGTCCACTGAGGTGGGAACGCCGAGCTCTGACAAACACAGACAGCAGAGACTCGTCAACAAGTGACCCAGGGAACCAGAGCGGACACAGAGCCCAGCTGCCATGAACCAAGTACGTACAGTCAGAGTATTTCTACTCTGTGGTTCAAGTACTTTTACTGCAGATCAAACCATCAGGTACTCACCTCCTCTCTCGTTGAAAACAGCGAGAGACGGCGAGGTGTCGGCGGCGTTCCACAGCCGGACCGTTCCGTCAGCCGAGCAGGAGAGGAGGCGATGGTGGGCCGAGCTGTAGACCAGACCCCACACCGAGTCCGTGTGACCGCACAGCGCCCCCCGCAGGACGGACGGCTCTGAGAGAGAAGAGACATGAAACGTGGAGGAAAACTAAAAAAACTCCTCCTGCAACAGCTTTTATTGAACTGCGTCAGTGCTGGAACGAACCATATGAGTCGTAGGGGTCGACGTTGGGGTTGGGCGTGTTCCAGCTCTGAATGGTACCGTCCACTCCGCCACTGAAGCACTGATCACCGCTGGAGCTCATGGTGACGCACAGAACCGCTCCGCTACACGAGGAGGGCAAACGGTTTTTACTTTAATGGCACGTCAGCCAGAAGTGTTGAATTGTCAGTGAAGATGAATGTTTCAGTGATGTCAAACAGAGTTTATTGTTAAACTGTAAGATATCCTGCCTCTGCCACATATCTTTGTCGAAAGTGTTTGATAACCACATTTATGGGATCATTGCAAAAAATGTGAATATGAGCCGATGTATCGATCACAACAGATCTCACCTGTGAGCTCTGAATGTGTAGATGGGCTCCACGTCTAAAGCAGCACATCTGGAGGATTAAAGAGCAGCAAAATCAAACGGGAGCAGATCAGAAAACTAAAAAATATGACCAAACTTGTTATAAAAATAGAAATAAAGGCCTGTCTCTAACAGAGGCCTGGGTCAGGTCTCTGCAGCTCAGGTGACTTTTAAACTCTCACTTCTTGGCGGGCGCCGTCTTTTGGAGGTTCCAGAGTTTGAGGGTGTGATCCTCGGAGGCCGTGACCAGGACGGGCTCCACCGGGTGGAAGGCCAGACTCCGGACCGAGTCAAAGTGGCTCCGCAGGGTGAACTTTGGGTTCCAGGTCTTCCTCAGAGCATCTTTGTTATTGGTGATCTGAGGGAGGGAGAGCTCTCACTTACAATGTGCTGATGGTACTAAAGGTACCACTTTAGTACAATGAGTTTAAAACGATACAATAGATCAGATTTTCAACCCAAAGCTGCACAGATATAAACATTACTACCACTGGTGTTCAGTGACTGCATCGTGTGCAGCTGGTTCATTTAAAAAAGAAGTTTCTCTTGAAACTGTCTGCAAGAAAGAAAGTGAGGAAGTTTTTTTCATAAATGTTGAAATAAATATAAGGACAAAACAAACTGCGGCGTTTGGTTTTTGTCTCTTTTGCAGGAGTTTTTAAAGTGATTTGCTATTTTTTATTTGATGTTTTGAGTTCTGTGTAAAAAAACCGAGGCGTGACCTGAAACAGTCCTGCTGCTGAACTGTTTTCAGTGTTTTCTGTAAACTGTCGGGTCGTTTCACTCACGTCGTACGCCAGGCTGTCGGCCTCGTTGGCCACAGTCAGTCCGGCCAGTTCTCCCAGTCCGAGCTCGTTAGAAACCGCCTCGTCCACTCTGCCCAGGATGAACGACTTCCCAGACGACGGCAGGAAAGTCATCGCCTCTACGGAGACAAAGAACTGTCTTCATGCAGTGTTTAAATGAGAAACATCTTGTTCTGTTTGTGCAGAAACATAAGTTGATCAACGGACTAATGAACTGAGACGGAGGGCAGCTCACCGTCTTCAGGCCGCCCCACTTCGGGCTCACTGAGTCTGGGTACAGCGGGGCGGGAGGGGGGCGTCACGGGCGGCTGCATGGAGGGAAGCTCCTCAGCATCCCGCAGGTTCGCCAGCATGTCCTGGAGCTTAGACCGGTTTGGTCCTGGACGAGGAGGAGGAGGAGGAGGAGGAGGAGGAGGAGGGTGGTGGCAGCAGAAAGAGAAGATGGGAGACAAAAATAAGAGGAGGAAACAGAAACATGGAGTCAGAAGAAGATCGGAGGGGGAGTTATGTAAAAACAATTTGTGTTTGGGGAGAAGGAGATGAAAAAACAGACATTAGCAAAGTGAAGACAACTGAAGAGAGAAAAACAGAGTGAATGAGTTTGAAGAAAGCAGCAGCAGCTCTGCAGGAGACCGAACAGAAACCATGAAGGGAAATAAACCAAAGTGAACAAACAGAAATAAGAAGAGTCTCTGCAGGATGAAACAGATGAAATGTGGCAGCTGCTGTTTGACATGAAGAAACTAACAGGGATGTTCAGGATGCACCGACATTAATTCTGGATGTTATCGGCTGTGCCGTCACGGACGACAGCACGATCCATTAAAGTACAGTTACTGTTGGTTTTACACAGATGTGACACATCTCTGTGGAGGTGACACATGAATAATAATGCTTCAATAATGGATGAGAGGGAGGATCAGACAGGTTAATGTCAGTGCAGTCCTTAAGTGAAGAGATTCAGGAAAAATGCATCAAGGTAGAAAATATAAAGAACAGATGATGTGTAAAGACTAAACCAAAGAGACGAAACAAACAGAGCGACAGACGAGGGGAGAAGAGTGACATCACCAGACACCTTCAACACTAAACCTCAGGACAGAAGAGACACTGAGATCAACAGGGAGGAACGACTCTCACTCCTGCAGCAGGAACATGTGTCAGTGACTGCTGACTGCTGTACCACACTAAACTGCAGACACGTCAGATATGTGTTACCAAGACGTAACGCAGTCAGTCACCGTGGAGATTTATTTCCATGTCTCAAAAGGTAAACGTAGAGATTTGGATTTGTTAATGGCGATAAGATGTGGTCTGCTCATCAGGTTACTGTTGTGCCTCAGGTAGGAACGGTCACTTTCAGCAAAAATGCCATTCGATAGCCACCGAGCACCACTGGACCATTACTTGATTATTCAAAGATCTGCAGTCTGGATGTTCTGCAGCATGTAGCGGCACCGGCTTATACTGACAATGATCACACGACTCTACTGAGGCCTGTAGCAACTCTACACCTGGTGGGATCACATTATTTCCAGGCAGCGGTAAAAAACAATGGAAAATATATTTTTTCAGAACGGCATAGTTGCATGAACTATCAGAATATGACCCTCATCTCTAACCTTCAGCTTCTACACGACCTGAATACAGTGAAGGTCAGTGGTGCACATATCACATCGCCACTGGCAAAAATACATAATCTATATATTTATTCAAATGTAGACACCTCCTGCTCTTTGTCTTCTGAGGGGTGATTGTTCTTCTCCACTCACAGACATCATGATGTGTTGTTCTGCAGTGAAACAGCATCACGGCGTCGTTAACGAGGGCGGCGAGCGGCGAGTTAGTCATGTTCAGTTCACATGAACCTGCAGCAGAAGGTGTTCGCTTTAACGTTCGTCTCATCAGCTAATTAAGACCTCAGACGGTGCAGATACAGACTGCAGGTGAGCAGGTCACATTCACTTCATCAGCCCTGCAGTGTTTACACGGACGCAGACTGTCTTTAGGCCTGTAAACAGGGACAGTGAAGGCGTCAGCTACACGTAACGTATTTATATTATCACTGTGAGTGAGACAAACGGTGGGAACCAGCTCCATTCAATACCTCATAATGAAGGAGTTTTTAAATGACCACATCAGTCGTTTGCACTCATTAATTAAAATCTCTTAAAAACCGTTCCAGGGAATCAGAAATAACCGTGCACAGAGCGATCAGACAACACGTGTTACAGAGACGATTTGCAGGGAGATCTCGGCTCGTCACTTGGTGCGACTGACGAGAAGTTTGAAAACTGATCCACCAAAATAATCAGCTTCAGCCACCACTGCAGGACCTCAGGAGGACGCACGGGTCGGACACACGTGGGCGGCTGCAGGGTTTGTTCCAGGTCGCATCAGTTACTGCGACACAACATCAGCCGAGCAAACGGAGGTGTCATCAGGTAAATGTGTGTCAGGAGCTGGAGGGGAGACGGCGCTCTGTGCTCGCTGCACAGCCCTGAATGAAAGTACATTTTTCAAGCGGTGTTTATGTGACTGAATATCAGCTGACCGGCCTCTGCATTTATGATGAACCTGATTTTTGTCAATAACCCAGTTAACTCCGACCAGACTGAGAGGAGAGAAAACACAAACACAAAGAGAGTCAGAGGAATGAAAGTCAGTGAGTGAGGAGGGAGGATGAGCTGCAGGCCTGGAGCTCCACTTACTCTTTACCCCCTTCTTGCCCTTGCGTTCCTTCCTGTACTGCTCCTTGAGCTGGGCTATCAGTCCCTGGTCCACGTCCCAGGCCAGCTCACCCAGAGGAGACTGCTCTTCCTTCTCTACAGGCCAGCAGGAGGAGGAGGAGGAGGAGGAGGAGCAGGAGGAGGAGGAGGAGGAGCAGGAGGAGGAGGAGGAGGAGGAGCAGGAGGAGGAGGAAGGTGGGGTAGAAACCTGCGTTAAGTGTCTGGATGCACTACAGCACATAACCACCAACTTTACTGTGACAAACCTACTGAGGCAGACGGGAGGAGGAGGAGGAGGAGGAGGAGGAGGAAGGACGTTTATCTTCTCTTATTCTAACAACCAGGTCCTTCAGGTTCAACAGCTGGTGTTGCAGAGACTCCACTTAAAGGAACAGTTCACCCAAAAATGTAAACTCAGTCATCATCTCCATCCTCCAGTAAAACATCAGATGTCTCCACACAGCTCGTCTGCTGTGATCCAAGTCTCCAGAAGCCCAGAGATCAGCACCTGATCTGAGGAGATGATATTTATACTGTTTATTAAGCTGAAATCTTCACTGCAGCTGCTGAGATAAAAGCGTCAGAGGCAGGTGCTCGACCGCACATCAAGGGTTGTGATCTCGGGGCTTCTCCAGACTTGACTTTATATCATCAGGAGGAGATGATGGCTGAGCCTGACTTTATATCATCAGGAGGAGATGATGGCTGAGCCTGACTTTATATCATCAGGAGGAGATGATGGCTGGACTTTAACTCTTTGGTGAACTGTTCCTTTAACTTTACAAATGAGTCAGGAGGCATCACAAGCACATGAAATATAAAGCGTATATAGAAGTAAAAATGAATTCAATGAAAACTTAAACGTGCTTATTCTCTGTATTTCTGAGAGGTCGATGAGAAGATCAGTTTCAATCTCATGTCTGCATCTTAGTTTTAAAAAACAAAACCTACAATAAGCGCTGTAGAATCTATTATTATTATTATTATTATTATTATTACATTATTGTTTCCTGTTAATAAATGTCATATAATGAGCTGATGGTAACGAACAGGTCGACTGAGCTGTTCATGAATCACTTCTGAAACATCGACGACAGAGAAACAGGAGGAACATCAGCACAACGTCTCTTCTGAAGCCACACAAACAAACAGGAAACAGATAAAAGAAAGTCACATGACATGTATGTGACTTTACGGATGAATGTGGAGACACAAATGAACACAGAGCAGGCGGAGATACATGGAAACCAAACAGCTGGACTCCAGATGAAGCTCTGAACAGACTGTGATGCTTCCCTGCAGGTCTGGAAGTGAAATGTTAATGTGACGCGTCCTCATGAAGACGCCACAGCCTCCATTTGCAGACACATCGATGTCTCTGCTACAGAGACGTGATGTCGCTCAGGTGAAGCTCCTGAAAGCAGCTCAGCCAATCACACACAGTCACACCTGCAGCTCCAGTCCAACACCTGCCCCCTACAGGCAGAGAGAGGAACAGCAGCTGTTTACGCCTGAAGCTGTAAGAACGTGGACGTCGCCTCCTGCAGGTTACAGAGAGGAACAGCTGATCTCGATGCTCGTGAAATGTTTGTTAATTTGTTTTTGCTGAGATTTTATTTGAGGCCGAGCTCAGACGACAGGAGTTTTAAAGGGGAGGGCAGGAACATTTGCTTTAGCTTGGCAGCACTGTGAGCTGCTCTGTGATGCCTCTGCCATTGGTTGTTCTGGTCCTGCTTGGAAAGCACAGATGCAATCATCCAGATTTTTAAATCCTAAATATTGAACATGTTTGATACTATCGGGGGGCCCTGAGGAGTCTGTGAACAGTTCAGGAGGCTGAGGACTGGATCTGTAACCCCCTCACATTAGCAGATAATCTGGATCGAACATCGGTTCTGATTGAGGTCCCACACCGGATTTCTCCTCCGATAGTGAGGACGGGTGAATCAGGGTGAAATCTGCCTGAAACTCTCAAACATTTGAAATAAAACAGCGGCATTGTAAAAATAAACCTGCTGCTGTACCACTGACTGCCTGCAGGGGGCACTGTTGTTACACTTGCAGCTGCTGGAGGTGACAGGTGCTGGAGGTGACAGGTTGGCAGGTGTTGAACTGACATGGACAGAGCAGCTCCCCCTTGTGGACAATGAACAGCACCCATCTGTGTTGTAGAGTTTTTGCTGCCGTCGCTCCTGACGGCTGAAACGATGATAAAACACAAACTGCAGATGGTTAAAGTGAGCAGATCCAGAGATGAGACTCATGAGACACTGAGGAGAGTCTGCAGGACCGGCTGCTGCCGTGACGACTGCACACTGAGACAGACAGAGGTTCTGATCATGGCCCCTGGCAGCCGGGCTGAGTGTTGTGTTGGGTCGTGGAGGAGGGTTCAAGAAGAAAAGACTTGACAGAAATGACAAATCTGTTTCATAACGTGTTTAACTGTCCTCTGTCATGTTGAGCTGGGTTTATATTCTCAACCGGCCGATTGTTTCACAGCTCCGAACAAAAAGAAAAAAAAAAAAACAGAAATCTAAAAAGAGAAAAGCTGATTTTTGTTCTCCCTTTCAGGCTTCAACGCCTCGACGAGTGACTGTGTGCCGCGCTGAGTCAGCACTCCTTTACAACTATCTGGACTGTGAAGTGTTGAGTCACAGACTGCGTGGGGAAGCTTTGTCATTGGCCGAACGACACTGAATGTGTTGCTAAGTAACAGAAGGAAAAAGAGGTTTTTGTACAGTGCGGGGGCGGCGGGTCACCAGCTGGGAACTTTACTTTGCAGAGTGTTTGTACACGTATAGAGAAGAACTGTGTCTGTGAGCTGCCATTCAGAACCGCGTCCGTCTGCATCTCTGCAGATTAACGACTGGTTCTGTTGTTTCTGTGACAAGTTCTTTCACACAGAACACAAATATTATATCACGAAATAGGAAATCATTTCATTTCTAAACGAGTCGATACGTCCAGCGATGGTTTACTGAAGAACTGTACCTGAAGGTGCAACATGTAAGAATTTAAGTTTACAACATTCAAATATTAACTACAATTATCAACAGGGTGCAAAGACAGTTTCACAGTCTTTGCACTGCGTTGCTGAGATATCTAGTTGGGTCACCACGCTGACCAGTCCTGTCACATAAAACATCTCTGAGATCCGGTCCGGACGACAGCTGCACGGCTAACTGAGCAAACACTCAGCTTCAGCTTCAGTCAGCAGGAGTTAGCGGTTACTCTGCTGGTAGCTGCTCATATGAAGGTGAATTTCTTACATACTGCACCTTTAAAACACTCTGAGGTCCTCGTACTTTATTCTTCCACTGTATTTATATGATAACAGTTAGTCTGAAGCGTGCACGCTGCATCAGAGCAATGTTACAAGATGTTGGATCATCCTGCACAAATAAAGGATAAATAACTGGTGTTCACCTCATCACCCTGTGATTCAGCCACGGCGACGGGCTGAGGTTACTCAGAACAAATCAAGAAATAAATACAGGACTGTACGTCAGCGAGCTGACACAGTCGCTCATGTGAGGAGATTCACCATTATCTCGAGGAGCAGTCACCTCTGCTCCAGGTTGATGCTTTTGCCAACCATCATCTGCACTGTGTTGTTGTTACATTAAAGTTTTCACCGGAGCAGAAACATTTCTGTGGATTTAACATGAAAGAAAAGTCAAATGATCAAGTTCTTCACAAGTTCTGGATTTAATTTCCTCTGAATCACTGAAAGCCGCCACTGAAAGCCGCAGACGTTTGACGAGCCCCTCATCATAAAGTGTCCCCCTTTGTCTCACCCCACTCTCCGCTGTCCTCCCCACTCCTGGACTCGGGCGATCCGTCCAGCTCGTCCGGACTCGCCAAGAAATCAAAACCCTTCAGAGCCTCCTCTGTGTCGGGGTCGTCGCTGAGGTCGGAGGTCGTGGAGGAAGGGGTGGACGACTGTTTCTTCCTCACCATCTGTCAAAGGGCACGAAAATGAGGAAGACTGTGAGCACATGAGACAGGAAATGACTGTCCAACAGGCAGAGTACAGGTTACCACGGCCTCCCCACGCATCACTTTCAGGAATATGAACACACGTACAGAAAGCAAATATGTGAAGCGCTCTACAGAAGGTCTGGAGGCAAAAGTTTCATATCCCTGATTTATTGTGATCGTTGAGGGTCGAGCGCCTGCAGGATCGAGAATGTGTTGAATGTGTTAAAGTCTTACTGCAGCCAGGTCCAAGATGGTCTTGTCCCGTCCTTCGCTGTCCTCCTCCTCGTCCTCGTCGCTGAACTCTGCCGCGGCGCTCTCGATGAACTTAAAGGCCTCCAACACGGTGGCCGAGTCGGACATGTCGGGTTTACTGGAAGGAGAGAGTGAAGAGAGGAGACACACACATGTTTTGATGTTGTCAAAGCCACCAAATACATTTTAGCCCGCAGGACACAGGTGGTTCTGGTCCAACGCTGCTTCCATCAGTTAGTTTGTTTGTGTTATTGTACGACTTTGGTGTTTTAACATGTAAGTTCTCATCCAGCTGACTCTGACACAGCTGTTAACACTTACTGCCAAAAGAAAACAACTGGACACAGACGAGCAGTCGAGCCACACTCTGTCTTTAAGGAGAACAATATAAATACCGTTGTTATCTGAACCGTCTCGTGTCGTACCTGACCATGCCGCTGTCCTTCAGTGACGACGGTTCGGTGCCGTTCACCATCGGTTCGGCTTTCTTCTCTGAGGGTTTGTCTCCTGAGTCTCCGGCCAGACCGAGCAGCGCTCTCACTCTCTGAGACTTCACATCCAGGATGGTGTCTGTGTATCCGACCTCCTGCAGGTACCTGAGGGTGGAGACAAGAGAGGCCAGGCTGCAGGTCAGAGGAGGCTCAGGAGGCAGAGAGGCGACACACGTCCACTGAAATCAGATTTACATTTTGATCCTCCAAATCAAAAGCAGAGGTAGAAATCCTTCCAGCGTTCTCCCCACCCTTCTAGTGCACGTGTCAAAAGAAAAGCAAAACACCTCATAGATGACACAGCTAGCTTAGTGTTAGCCAGCAGCTAGCTTAGCATTAGCCTGCAGCTAGGTTAGAGTTAGCCTGCAGCGTCACCTCCAGACTCTTCTCCTGTGTGATGAAGACGATCAGCTGAATTTCTGACAGCGTCAGACATGTTGCTTTATTGTCTTTTTTCAGAGATCCTTTATTGATTTGTCTGTGAAGAGGGTTCACTCCGGACAGATTTGAGAAACTGATGAATTCCTCTCTGTTGTAGTCACAATCACTGAAGGCTGTTCAGTGAACTCGGCAAAAAGACCTCAGGATGAAGTCGAGCTGTTGTTGTCAAATATCTTCTTAAAGAAGAGTTTGAAAATGTAAATGACAGTTTTCAGGACATAAAACCGGTGATCTGTTGATCTGTGCTGATCCAGATGTGATGGTCTAACAAGGGCAGAGCCAAAATACAAATCTAATAAAGCTGTCAGAGAAATGTGGTGGAGTAGCAGCAGAAAGTGGCATGAGAAGACCTACATTAGTGGGGTAATTGAGTACATTCTCTCAGCTACATGACTCGAGCTGGAGTCGCGTTCACTCAGACGTACGACGCTGATATCTGCAGTAAACAGTCGCACACATGAGAACAGTCTATTGACCAACACAAGCCGGCCCTGAACGCCTCGTCGTCGGTGCCTTGCTGTACCCGCTGAGCTGCACAACACCACAATTATATCAATGGAGCAGCATCCTTAAAGGGCAATGCCACCAAGTTTGGGGGTGTTCAGATACACTGTGTCCTCTCTGTGGCCTGGAACAGTTCGCTCAGTGTCCGACGGGACGCACACAGAAAGCTGAGATAACATCTACAACATTACAATAAAAGTGACAGACGGAGTCAGAGCTCAGGTGAGTTTCCTCTCCTCTTGTATCTGTTAGAAATGAACCACTACAACTACTTATCATACTGAAACAAGCCCTTTGTGATGAGACACAGCCGAGGAGTCGAAGCTCTGCTGAGTCCAACAGGCGTCTCTGGCTTTGGTTAAAGAAGATTCATGCTCTTCTGTCCTTCGTAAGGTTTTTAAAATGTGCAGAATACCCTTTAACTCACAATATCCAATCAGCCAATCAGAAGTGAGCAACAGGCCCCAAAGTAACCACTCAGAAGAAGTTCAGTGTACTGTACCTTCACCCGGAGACAGCACAGAGCACGACGCTGCTGATCTGATCTGAGAGCAGCGCTCGCTTTACCAAGAGGTTTTATCCTCAGAGAGCCCAGAGAGTAATCTGAATACATCCAGTGTGTTTGTTCACGGGGGGGGAGAGAGGGGGAGGGGGAGAGAGGGAGAGAGAGAGAGAGGGAGAGAGAGAGAGAGAGAGAGAGAGAGAGAGAGAGAGGGAGAGGATCCTCCCCTTCTCTCTCTCTCTCTGTACCAGCCTCTCCGGTCGCAGGAGGCATCGACGCCTCCACACACTCGTCCATTCACTGCCACAACACACACACACACACACACACACACACACACACACACACACACACACACACACACACTCAGTCAAAAGACACCAAAACAAAATATAACCAATAACGTGTGAGCAGAACACAAACACACACGTGTCCTCACACCTACACAAAGAAATAACACCTGAGTCTCAAACACACGAGACTGAAGACGTCATGTGACTTGTACCAGAGTCACGTTAGCGAACGGACGCAAAAACAAGAACATGTCCGACGACGCTGACGGGGTTCAGGAGACAGAGATGAAGTCCAGCTGTGGTGCAAACGTTTGACGTAACATCACAACACACCTGTGATTCAGAGGGAGCACTGCATTACCTCACCTGATCTCATGGGGAAGCAGACATAAACAGACTGTGCAGATGTAAAACCATATTGTTTTCCCACTTTCCCCCCCCGAGGATCAATCAAGTCTTTCTGATTCTGACTGTTTGTCACCAGCTGTCCGTCTTTGAGCTAAAGCTAAGCACCGCCCAACTCGCTGCACGTCGTCCACCAGCGCGAGTGTTGATTGGTCCAGTGTGGAGCAGTCGAGCCTCCAGGAAGAGCATCAGGCCAGACCGTGTGATTACAGCGTCGGTGGATCCGTCCCCCGTGAAACGACTCGTTTCCCTGTCATAACTGGAGCCGCTCGGTCCGATAACATCTTGAAAGTGTAGAAGAGCTGCACGATTAAATCTTTGTGTCTCTATTTTCGTTTTCGGCCTCTTCTGACGCTGCGTCCATGTTTGAATGTGACGTCCGTGGGCGCAGTGCATTCTGGTTGTTGTAGGTTTTCTACCTTCTGAGCAAAAGGAAGTACCACATCCTCTGTAGCACCGAGTCCAACGAATATATGTGTCTTTCTGCTGCAGAGGGAAACAAAGTAATGGAGTATTTCTGAGATGTCAACACTTCCTCCATGACTGATCACAGGGGATTAGTGTGTTTGAGTCCCAGCAAGTGTTAATCTGTATTAAGACGATTTGACTCTGCTTTTTGTTCTGACACACACACACACACACACACACACACACACACACACACACACAGACTAATTTAGACTTTACAGTGTCATGGGACAGTAGACTTTCTGTGTGTGTGTGTGTGTGTGTAAACTCACTGTCTGAGCAGCTGGCGTCCTTGTTTCCAGCTGAGCTGATGGCTGCTGTTTGGAGGACTGGGAGCTTCACTGTCATTCCCCTCATCTGAGAGAGAGGGGGAGGAGGGGGGAGGAGGGGGGAGGAGGGGGGAGGAGATAATGAATTGTCAACATGTTTCTATTCATCCATTCATTGAATCCCAAAGTGAGAGACGTCCTCCTCCTCCGCCACTTCCTCCAGCTCCTCCTCAGGGACGCTGACGTTCCCCCAAGACAGGATATGAAATCCCCCCCGGTGCGTCCTGAGTACGACCACAGGGAGGCGACAGAGAGGCGCCCTGATCAGAGGACTGGACCTCCTCGACAAACCCAGAGAGCACAGAACTGATGGAGGGGAACAGCTGACCCAACAGAACAAACAGCCACATGCAGCCACACAGAGGAGAAACAGGAAGTGACACGTGCGTCTTACCTGAATCATAACTCGGTGGTTTGATCTCTCCCTGGTTCAGTTCTGTTCCATACTTCAGCTTATGGTACTTCGCCCTGACGGTGAACAATCACAAACAAACACACAAACAAACACACAAACAAACACACAAACAAACACACAAACAAACACACAAACAAACCAAATGTAAAGAAAATCTGCAGAATAAATCAAGACTGGATGTTTGTTTGTCTTTAAAAAAGCTCCAGTCGAAGGTGAAACGATGGGAAACACGACGTATACCGGGACACACGAAGACGCCGTTTAAACTCATCAAAGTTCTGCCCAGAACATTTCCCCGTCCGGTCCCTCACACCTCCACACAGCCTGTTCACACTGCTGCTGCTGCAGCTGTCTTTGGACGGTGGGATCTTCGTAGATCTTTGAGTTTTAGCTGCTTCAGCTCTTCTCTGCCTGTATGTTACTTTCACTCTTTCTCTGATATTGTGGATACGTCTATAGTTATAGTATTGCTATTAAGCTACGATGAACGTTTTGCTAAATGTCTTTTTAGAGAGTGAACAACAATAATTTCCTCCACAGACTTCATGGTGGCTCATTAGCTGAGATGTTTCATCGCAGCTGGGTTCATTTCAGAACAGTGTGAGACCTTAAACCCACAGCAGACGATAACAAATCAAAGCCAAGTCGGCTTTTATGTTTCTGCCAAAGTTTCTGCCAGTGGCCGACGACGTCACGACGTTTAACTCAAATCAAACTCTGCATGTTGATTTATGAGAGAAACGACGTCTGAAAGAAAGAAAACAAATCTTTACAAAGATAAAATGATCAGCAGTGATTTAAGATTTGTACTTAATGAACTAATGCATTAAAAACACCAGCATGATCCTTTAACGAGCTGCCGTCATGTCCTCAATGAAGCTTTTAAATGTGATGTGATGTGATGTTCTCTGACTGTCACACTGACACATGTTGGTATTTTAACCCCCTCTCCTGAACATCCAGACCTGCCAATCAAACTCTCAGACGAGCAAACTGAGAAACGCGTCGCCAGATTATGTGATTTATTACTAATAACTCCATAAGAGGATCAGCTGCTCGGTGAGCTGCACGGATCAATTTCACACCGACAGGCTGATCGAGTTTCAATCAGCGTCACTTTGACTCTGTTCAGCTCCAGTCAGACCTCAAACTCACACACACACACACACACACACACACACACACACACACACACACACACACACACACACACCAACCTGCTGCCACAAACACACACCACAGCACCAAATGTGGATCAATCCGCCGCTGAAAGTAGTCCCAGACAAATGTGCTATTTCCTCCTGTTGTTTGATTAAAACTACAGCGAGCAGCAGTTTGAGGAAATGTGTCGATAATTAAAATTTTAATTTAAATGTGACGTGTTTGTAAAGATTTCAGCAGGAACCAATGAGCTTGGAGCGGAGAGCCGCAGACAGGAAGTCAGACGGACCAACGTGTTGCTGGTTTGAGTCTGAACATGAGATTTCCTTAGCGTGACACAAACATTGACTTTGAACACGTGATGTGCAAAAGCTCAGTTTAAAGGCGTCGTTTGTAAAATATGGCCAGAATATGAAAGTAGTCGTTTTACTGGCTATCCTCGGCTGTAGCAAGCTGCTGTTAGCTAATTAGCTCAGTAATGTCGTAGTGTAGTGAACTGGCTGCTTTTACATCTCCAGCTGAAGCTACAGGCTGTCAGACCGTCACCTCTGAGACACACAGTGCTGTTAGGAGCTAGCTGGTTAGCATGCTAACGTCAGTAGACATCTCTGCAACACAGAACAGAGACTCTGACAGAACGTCAACACTGAGGTTTTAAGCCAGAAGTCTGTCCTCATCCGACAGACGGCTCAGTTAACTCACCTCTCCTGTTTGAGGGCGTACTCCAGCATCTTGATCCGCCTCACCAGGTCCTTCTTCAGGTTCTCCTGACCTCGTCTCTCCCCCTGCAGGAAGGCGATCTGAGCCTGGAGGACAACAGAAGAAATACTGAGCAATGAGCGACGACAACACATTAAATTTTTATTCTCTAAAATCTTTAATCAGCGCCGTCATTAAGATTCGATCCCCGCTGTGTTTTCTATTAAACACCACGTTCAGTCGATCGCACGAGGCTGAAAAACAGCAACACATGAAAGAAGCGAGAGCTTCCTGACAGAGTGGACGAGATTACCCAGACCCTCAGGGGGTCGATACCACATCTAATCTCCATTAAAACACGATGATGGTGATGAGAAACTAAAAACAAATCACTGAGTGAACAAAGCAGGGAAACAGAGTCTGGATCCAGCCGACAGGATCGTTCTTCCTCTCAGCTGTTCTCATCTTTGTTGCTGTAATTATTCACCTCGTCGATCCTCTGAGCTCTTATTTTCTCTGACAATCTAATTCCCCCGCAGAGATCATTAAACTTTCATCCAGTCCAATTCTGTTTTCGTTTATCTCTTATTTGGTGCTCAGCTCCTCCGCCGTCCCACCGAGGTTTGACTGGGGAAGCAGCAGCGGTGCTTTTAGTGGATCTTTGAAAACCGTTTGTGATTTCTCTGAGGGGAAGTGGTGTGAACGAGCACGACGGCTTAAATAACTCCATGGCAAAGCAAACAACACAGTCTCCGGTCCAACTGAACAGGAACGTACGACTACATCACGCTGATTACTTCCTCCATTAATCAACTGGTTCTCAACGTCGTTACAAATACATTCAAATTCACGTCTTTGAAGCTCGAACCATCAAATATTTACATGAAAAACCTGTTTCTCTCCCTGCAGGCGTCATCATGTTCGTCCACCAGAGGAAGAAACCACGACTTCAGACTCAGCTGTGACGTAGCTGCTCATTATGATGAAAGAAGAAGTCTTTAATCAGAGAAAGTCCTCAGAGACAGAAGCTGCTCCACACGACTCACAATATGAAGAAGGTAAAAACATGAAAAGGTTTTCACTGATCAAAGTCACCGCGAGACAGAAATGTGGACACATCAGAGGAGAGTTTGTATGAAATCAGTCAGGACACATGTTTTTCTCAGCGTTACAGAATCGAGGACTGAGTAACAGCAACATGAGTTTATAAAGTGGAGCTATAAGAAGAGACGTCTCTCCTGTCGGGTTACCCCGACGTCCAGAGGGTCACCAGGTGTTCAAGAGGTTCCCAAAGCCTCCTGGGAAATGTGACAGGAACTGAAAGCTAACTTGTGACCGACTAACACAATCTGCGTCTGATCCGTCTTAACGTCTCTGCTCAGAGCTGCGGCGGGTCGGACGTGAGGCAGCGTGGGAACAGACGGCATGTGACCGACTGAGCTGAGGTCATCTGAACCCAGCAGAGGTCATCGACTCTGAGCCGACGCTGAAGTACTCACTTTACTTTAAACATGTGACCGGTCAGCGTGATGAATTAGACACTACCTGAGTATCTCTGAGACTTTCCCTCTCTACACCTGAACTTTCTCCTCCTCACAGCTTCAAAACAGCCTCGTTACTTTAGTTTGATGCGTTTGAGGTGAATTATGGATTATTGTTATTTGGCGTCATCGCACGCCGCCATCCCAACATCACCAGACTGATGTCGACCTATCAGAGCACATCACGCACAGCAGACGCAGTGAGACGAGACAAAGACGTAAAAGACGTGAACAGACAGAGAGGGAGGCTGAATGGGGAGAAAAGTCGTGTTAGTGTCTCGTATCTGCAGAGAGTTTCTTATTTTCTCTCTTTGTTGCTGCTCGGGACGCTTTACCAACCCAACATGTGGCTGTTTGACGTCCTGGGAATGAGACTCAACTATCAACTATCTTTGTGGTGTGTTCAGGAACAGCTGGGACAAATCCTGCTGACTCTACCTTTAACTTTAATAGTCTTTGAATTATATTAATATGACGTGAGCTTCAGTTAGCTTTGACCACAAATGTCCTTCAGAGGGAGACTTTTTACTCTGATACTCTGAGTACATGTCAGAGCCTGTACTCTATTACTTTTACTGGAGTAAAGAAGCTGTATCAGTACTTCTACTTTTACCAGAGTCTGTTTTTACACGAGTATCTGAACGTCTCCTGGAGGACAGGCTGTGAGGACTGTTGTGTCTCCTGGTTAAAGGTCGTCACACAGAGATGAACACTAAATAATAATGCTGCTACTGTAACAGTGTTTGTCCTTGACCGTGAGCTTACTGTGTGTTCAGGAGCTGCTGGCTCTGCATGCAGCTGTTACCCAGCTGGATCTATGACATCAGCAGTGACATCAAACCCTGAAACCCCTCTGCTCCCCTGGGGTCCAGCCTCCCTCTCCTCCTCATGTTGATGTTTGTTTGTGTGAACAGTCACAGTAAAACCAGGTCAGCTGTTCCTTCTGCTCACGTGACTCTTCAGTCTAAAGTAGGACCCACGATACGTACGACATCACCGTGTGCACATATGCAACGGTCACATGTGGAGTGTCTACATGTGGAGATGTCTACATGTGGAGATGTCTACATGTGGAGATGTCTACATGTGGAGATGTGTACATGTGCAGATGTCTACATGTGCAGATGTCTACATGTGGAGATGTCTACATGTGGAGATGTCTACATGTGGAGATGTGTACATGTGCAGATGTCTACATGTGGAGATGTCTACATGTGGAGATGTGTACATGTGCAGATGTCTACATGTGCAGATGTCTACATGTGCAGATGTCTACATGTGAAGATGTCTACATGTGAAGATGTCTACATGTGCAGATGTCTACATGTGCAGATGTCTACATGTGAAGATGTCTACATGTGCAGATGTCTACATGTGGAGATGTCTACATGTGAAGATGTCTACATGTGGAGATGTGTACATGTGCAGATGTGTACATGTGCAGATGTGTACATGTGGACATGTCTACATGTGCAGATGTCTACATGTGGAGAGGTCTACATTTGCAGATGTCTACATGTGGAGATGTCTACATGTGGAGATGTCTACATGTGCAGATGTCTACATGTGGAGATGTCTACATGTGGAGATGTCTACATGTGCAGATGTCTACATGTGAAGATGTGTACATGTGGAGATGTGTACATGTGGAGATGTGTACATGTGGAGATGTGTACATGTGGAGATGTCTACATGTGGAGATGTCTACATGTGGAGATGTCTACATGTGGAGATGTCTACATGTGCAGATGTGTACATGTGAAGATGTGTACATGTGGAGATGTGTACATGTGGAGATGTGTACATGTGGAGATGTGTACATGTGCAGATGTCTACATGTGCAGATGTCTACATGTGCAGATGTCTACATGTGCAGCGTCGTTAGAAAGGAAGAAGAATAAAGAAGAAGATATCTCTGCTTCTGCTTTATTGATTTTGAGTCCAACAGTGTTACAGGAGTGTAATGCCAGTGGACTGCTTTTCAACACTTGGTGCCTACATTACCCACAATGCAACTGAGCCACTGAGTGACATCACTGGAGGCAGTTAATCAGACGACATGCAGCTTCCTCTGGAGCCACAAAAGGCTTTCTACTACTCTTTCCACATATACAGTCGTACTCCTGAAGCAATGCAAACACACTCCACAGGTCGGTTCATCCTCAGACTGATCCTCTGCCTGTGTGAGGCGTCCACTTACATTTAATACGTGTTAATACGACACAGCGGTGTGAAACACGGCCCACCACACCGCTTCCCACCTGATGGATCTGAACATGTTTTTACTTTGTAGCTTCACACTTCAGTCTGATTTCCATTTTTCATTAATATGAAAAACAACTTCATGGTGTCTGATGACTGATGATGAGAGGACACATTTATTCAGCAGCTGTAACTAAAGACTTACTGACCTCAGGTTTTGTGGATATGTTGTGGACTGGATACTGAATACTTTGTGTGCCAGGGCTCAGCAGTCACTCACAGATACCAGCCGCCTGAATACACCTGACTTTTCTTAATCAAGATCCATTATTGCCTGAGAGATTATCGGAAATGTTGTAAAATGCCGTCTCACAATGTTAAAGACAGTAAGAAAAAACTCCTGGATCCTCTTGTGTGCTGGAAACGTTTATGGGTTCTGTTCTGGGTTGAGACTCATCCTCCATCCAAGTTTGGTGGAAATGTGTTCAGGAGTTTTTGTGCGATCCTGCTGACAAACCAACAAACCAACAAACCAACAAAGGAACACGAGTGACAACATAACCTCCTCGGCTGAGTAGTGACAGACCGGATCAGGACCCATATTCAGCATTAGTGTGATGATCTGTATCTTGTTTGCTTGTTGTGTCTGATTGCAGATTAAACATGCAGAACTTTGTCTCTGACGCACAACCTGCTTCTTTGTTGTCACCACAACACAATCTGATTGGTTACACATCAGAAGTCACAGCCTGTCAACACTCAGTGATCTCAACCAGCAAAAGTTTATCCGTCCCAAAACCTTCTGTCTCCTCGTCCATCGGTATAATTTCCGGCACAGTTACACACAAAAATGAGAACAACTTCAGATCTGGTGAAAGTCTCCACAACATGTGAGACGCTGAAGAACCAGTTTGTGAATAAATGAATTTTTTATTGCTCTGATCGGATCAGAACAAACGCTGCAGGCTGCTGCTCTGCTCCATGACCGACGCTCGCAGCCATTTTACACACAAACTGACCCTTTGCAAACTAACCCCCAAAACACACACACACACACACACACACACACACAGAGGAGGAAGTAGGACACTCAGCCCTTCATTCATGTCGAACACACTTTATAAGTGGGTCGCTCGTCACTCGAGGCGACTGCATCTGCATTTCTCTGAGATGATGACAGTAAACTGAGACTGTTTGGAAACAGTTACGTGTCCGCTCGGGAAAAAACAAACCAACAGACGACTCCTCTCACTGCAGCGTCGCACACATTCAACTGCTGACAAACGGTTGTGTGCAAGAACAAACTGTTGCACAGCAATGTATTAATGCAACAACTGATCATAGTCGTGCTGGTTATGTGTGTTCTGGTGTGGTTTTATGACTCGGCAGCTCAAAGACGCCTCCCTGCTGGAAGATGACTGATGTGATGTAACAGAGACTTAATTTGCAGTTAATTGGTTCAAACAAAGAAAAGTTCAGGGCTGACGAGCCAGCAGCATCAGTGCTGTTGCCATGGTTACCCACAGTGTGACATACTGAACACTGAGCACAGTCTCAGATTGTTCATGATAATAACTAACGATTGTTTTCATTATTGATCAATATGGCCGTTGTTTTCTAATATAACGCGCCAGAACATTGTAAAAAAATGAACATTTAAACTTTCCTCTTCATGTTCGTTACTTCATTCAGTTTCTCTTTAACAGTTGAGACACTGTTAATCAAATTATATGCACAAAATATAATTTCTGCCTCTCAATCAAATCAAAAGACATTAGCTGAGTGTTGTGGGCTGAGAGAGTCGGTGCTGATCCAGACCTCCTGGAGGAATAAACACCTGGAGTCTCATCAGGTTCTGTTCTGATCCAACGGGAGGAGAGCTCAGAGATTACTTTGTAACTTGTGGGATTAAAAAGTGGATTTATCTTCACTCCTGTTTATCAGCCTGACTGCAGCAGTGATCCGGAGGTGACCTCCACTGTCGGGTGGTTCTGTTCTGTAAAGTTGACTGCTGACTGGAGCTGGAGGGGAAATGGACTTTACTTCATGAATGTAACGTTACAGAGAGGAGACAGAGAACCAGAACCAGAACCAGAGTCTCTGCTGGGTGCTGAGTTTAGTCAGAGGTTGACCTGTTGCTCTTTAGCTTATAGCTAATGTACATTAAAGTAATCAGGCTGTTTGGGGCGAATAAACCCAGATGATCCTGAAAAGTTTTCTTCACGTTGTTTTGTCTCGTTCTCAGACTTCGTTCCTCGCTCTCTGACTCTCCTGAAGTTAAAGTGACAGGCGACCAAATGAAACGTTACCTTGAACCTTGTTGGAAAACATTTGGGATAATGTGAGAACACAACTCAACAACACACAGAACAAAGGTCGAGTCATTTTTAGACGTTTTAAAGCAGAAATCTTACATACTTTATCTTTAATGGGCCACAGATTTGATAATTTATGTTCCATTTGTTAATTTGCGATTCAAATCATTTCTTCCTGACAGCAGTGAGTTTTATTGGTGACATCATGCTGCAAAGAAAAACGCCAATCAAATCAAACATCTCAGATTTAGTTTTTCCTGGTTCATGATGTCTGTCGGTGTTCGGTCCATGAAACAACACGTGAAGCACTTTTTTTTAGACAAACTGAATCGAGTTCATCGAGTTCGTTCGGATTCACTGAGATCGTTCGACTACATCGTCTGCGTCCTGTGATGCTCCTTCGTCTGTTGCCATGGCGCCATGAGGATGACGATGAACTCTGTGGGTTGGGTGATGTTTAACAAGGCTTTGGTGTAGGAGGGCATCTGCAGCACGTCGGGGGCGTCTTCGCTCATAATTATAGATTTTACTGACACATCTGAATGTCATGTTTCAGCAGCAGCCAGTGAAGTGCTCGACGGTGAGCAGAGCTCAGTGTAACAGCAGTGAAAACAAATCCATACCAGAGGTCGCGCTGTGACAACTCGGGACAATTACGAGTCGTTCCAACGATTTTCCATTAAAGCACTTTGATGACCTCAAACTGCTCTTCTTCTCTGGTTGAGTCACGCTGTTTTCCACTCTGGTTTCCACTCCATCACGGCTGAAAATCATCTGATGCAGTGAATATGTTAAACAGGTTGGAAAGTACATTCTGCTGTAAACCAATTCCCTGATGCTCTCTGCCTATTCGAGTATTCACATCTAAATCCCAGGATGTGAAATCCCATCAGAGAGAGAGACAGCTCTGAGACAAAACACCAGATCATCTGATCATCAAATCTGTTAACACAACCAGAATTACTGCAACAAGGAGCCAGAGGGACTTCTTATCTGGATCCACACTAGAAGTTTACGGGGTCTTCTCTGAGCCGAGAGTCTCCTTACTGTCCTCAGGAGCCAAAACAAACATGGAGAAGCTGGTGGAGGGGCTCAGAATAAGTTCTTCTTCTATCTATTCAAAACCACCCATGACTAAATATCACATCACTTCCCGGGCGTCTGATAAAACTACCGACAGAACAAAAGACGGACGAGAATAAATCCTCAAACTTCAGCAGAGCACTTTGAGATGGCTCAGATCTGGAAGAGGAGCCGTCTGACAGGGAGGTTTAACTCTCAATCAAAGTCAAACTGGGTAACCCACTTGTTAAAAATTCCCATCAGCCTTCCCATCTTTTATAGAACGAGTCGGTGCTCCACATCAGACCACAGAGGGAGCAGGACGGGCTGCACAGCTTATCATCATTTGAAAAACTCGTATTTCTGTGGGTAAGAGTGAAATAAATCTACTTCTGTGGTGACTCGACAGAACTTGTGAAGTTTCACACTTTGTACTGGTTGTGATTTCAGTGTATGAAGCTGTGGAAACACATCGTTAGTGTCACACTGAGCTGATGATTAAACACAACTAACATGAATCCAATGAAAAGGACAAACAGCACATCACTCAGCACTACTTTCTGGGTTTCTACCAGTGTGAGGACGTGATGTGGTCGTATCACCGATCGTAAAGAAGAGGCTGTAAGCTGAGAAAATGTCCCAGTGGCTACAAAGCAACAACGCGCCTACAATGAACATGTTAGCAAACAGTTTCTTATTTCCCAGCTGCTCACAGAGCGACATGATGGTTCATTTGGAGTCTCAGTCCATTATTCTCTCTCTTTTAGCTCCGTGTTTGGTCTCCACTACCTCCGCAGGGAAAGATCTGTGTCTTTAGCTGCTAAATGCTCCACTATGTTCACCAGCTGGTCTCTTACTATAGCTAGGCAATGTTAAAAAAAATTACCGATACTGATATCATGACTTTTGTTCCTGAACCGTCTCTAGGCGTAACGAGCAGTTTTCCAGTCGCCAGCAGTCTTAGATCTTGGCACAGTCTGCACGCTGCATGCTTATTGGTTCACTGCTCTGATGAGATTAACTCCTATTATTGAAATTCAGTATCGACATTTTTCAATTCTCAGCCACAGTTGAAGCACAAAAATCCAGAAGAAACGATGAAATAAAACAATCAGAGCGAGTCAACAACATCAGGCAGGTGTGACGCTCCTCAGGTGGTAACTGTGCCTGTGTGCTGCTCAGCAGGTAGTGAACAGTGGCTTTTTCTTTAAAACGGCACCGTGAGAGCGACAGCGAGGACAACATGAGCTGAAACTCACTATAAAGCTCTGCAAAGCCGGGAGGAGCTGCCGATTCAGCTGATAATCCTCTGGAGGTTCATCAGACGACCCCCCAGTGTCCTCACGTCTCTCACGCCGCCAGTTTACATATGTTTATATAATACTTATAGAAAAGTATTATAACTTGATTTTTTATGAGCGACTCAGAGGTTTATCTTCTGTTGTTTCACGCCCGGCGGCTCTGAGGTTCATCTACAGTCCTCTGAGCTGCTGGCTGCTCTCAGAGACGACGTGTCGGACTACACAGTCTTACTTTGTCTTCTTGAAGATAACGGGGATTACAGGAAGATTAAACTGCGTCTGCTTCAGCTGCCCTCAATACAGGAAACACCACCCGACAGGAAGACGACACATCAGCTCTGAACTACAACTACAACAAAGCTCTCGTTGTACACTCTCACGCCAAACACTCAAATGTTGCAGTCTGCATTCATCATCAGTTCTTACTCGGGATGTTCATAAGTACTTGAAGACGAACATGTATTTGATGTGTACAGTCGTGTTGTAAGAGTTGGGTTGATGCCTCAGATGGCTCATGGAGCTCCGACCCCTCCACCGCTGTTACATCGTGTTTTAAAGCCTCCTCCCCACCGGACAGCGCTCATGATAAGGATTCCCCAGGGACAGTAAACACCACGTTGTGCTAGTAAATATAGCCGCTACATGCCCGATCAGGCATGTGGCAAAAAATAATGAAACATCGTTTTTCCTGCAGCGAGGAGCGAGGAAGTCTGTTCCTATTGGAGGAAGCAGAAACTGACTTTGGTAGCTGGTGACTTCTCTAGAAATTTGTGGGACGACAGTTTTTCCTGAACCTGATTTAATTCCTGTATAAAATCAATATCCACTACTGAGCGTTCCCACACAGCACGAGCCTCCGAGGAGCTGCTGCCGGTATCTTCACCTCTGAGAGAAGCTGCAAGAAACAAGCAACAGCTCGGCGGTGCTGGACCGGCAGCGTGGGAGGAAACACAGCTGAGCACAGAGAACAAACCGACAGAACGACTTCCAGAGAGATTACAGTGACACAGGTCTGACGTGACCGTACTAGAGGTGTCGCTGCTCACAGCTGGGCTGATGTGGTGTTTAATGGACTGATTCGTCAGGTCGGCAACACTCCCGAACCAAAGAGAGCATGAGAACATACCCAATGTTTGGATGCATCTCTTTGTTTTCACGTGTTTTACTTCCTGCATGTGATTCAGTCTCTTCATCTAGTTTGGAGAATACGACTCCATCTTAAGATGTTTCGGTGGAAAGCAATGAGAGCACGTTGTGATGAGGTGCAGACTGCGATTGTAACGATATGCTGGTTTCAAACCTGACCACTAAATCCAAGAGAAAGTGATCCTCTCCTGTGTTTCCTCCACTGTTATGAGGCCTCGATGCAGCGACGCGTGAGCCACATGAAAGTCAAATCAATGTGAGGAGCATCAAACTAATGAACTTTCACCAGATCTATTGTTTTGAAGTCAGACTCAAGTTCTTTAGCAGGTTTTATCATTAAGCTTTCTGTGTGTTGTTTATTCCTAAGAAGCTTTTCCAGCATTTTGTACAGATATGGTTTAATAACAGTCTGAAAACATGTGAAACTGCATTTCTTTGGGTGGAAAATATGACATTTTCTTGGGGGAGATCCTCCAAAACAATTACAGCAAATACGTAGCGTAAATTTTTAAAAACACTTGTTCTTTTCCTCCTCCAGCTTAGAAAAAATTCCCATTCACACCAACTGTATTTAAAAATGTCAAGCACACACCAAAACAAGATATAACCTCGACCGTAAGGACACGTTGGCCAATCAGCAGCCTGCCAGACACAAGCCATCCTGTCTACACATGAACAGTGAAAACAGCCTTTCTGAATATCTAATATCTCTGTTTTCAGTGACCTGAAACGCTGTTAATGTGTTCATGAAGACATAAAGCTGTGCACGTGTGGACAGGCCTACACAGACCGACACCAGCATCGTGACCTCACCAACACAGAAAGCAAACAGACTTTGTCAGGACGATCATGTGATCGTGTTACCGTCTTCACTTTGAACTCATTCTAACATGCAAACAACAAAGTCTCTGAAATGAATCCACAGACTATGAGCAGTGACGTAACACATGTAAGTTGCAGTAAATGAGCTAAAAACCTGTAAAAAGGACGAGGAGGGCTTTAAATCTCTGTGTTCACAACTACAGTCTAAAGATAAAGCAACAAGGTCACACGGCTGTCTTCATAATACAGTCATCTGAGCCTCTATAACCCAATTTAACCATACGAATGACAGCCCGCCAAAAAAACACATAATATGCCCGACGACTGTGTGTGACCCGTCGCTGAAGTCGTATTAACGCTGCGCCAAGACGACCGCAATATTTTGGGACACAAAGGAGAGCCCTGTGGGAGGGGGATTTCCCACCGCTTAAATGTGGAGCAGTGAGGGGATTATTCTTCCAGGGAGCCGGAGAGGAGGAGATGAAGAGACGGGAGGATAAGCTGCTGAGCGAGCGGGGGTGGTGGTGTCGGGGGGAGGTCGCTCTGATAAACTCCGTCTCCAGAGAGCCGGATCTTTGCTTTCGGGGGAAACGCTGGGATTTCACCCAAAACTGTGGAGCTGCCAGCGAACAATAAAGTTTAAAGTTCAACACTTTCTTTCCCGACTGCAAACCATCATGTTCGTGTGCTCTGTCCAACAGAACATCGCTTCATCTAAACAGATGCTGGGTGGCATCTGGAAAGTCTCTGCAACAATGATGGGAAGTCTGAGATCCACATTTCAGCTTATTAGAGACATTTGAGCTTCAGTGGACCCTGAAGATGAATCATAGTCGTTTGCAGCAGTTCTGTTCTGGAGAACGAAAGCTTTAAAGCAGACGCAAAGTGAGAGAAACATTTGGGTCGGGCGGTCCACTGGTGTCATCGCCGTCCCGTCATGACCATCATAAATTGCAAAAAATGTGTGTTAATGTGTTATATTCTGTGTATGTGACAATATCGGCCAATACATCAGTACCACAATGTTTAAAATCCGATCTAAAATCCGCCTTCAGCTCGTTCCGGTAACAAGCTCACATTCCCCCAAACCTTCCCTTCTTCTTTATTCCTATTTTGCAAAGGAGTCTTGGCACATCAGAGCGTTGCTGGCATCACCACTACGCCAAAGTCTACAGCTCTGCTTTGACAATGGAGGTGAAGAGACGGAGAGAAGCAGGGGAGGTGTAAATGAGGCAGAGGATGATGGGAGGAAGTCTCCTGATATGATGCCCAGAGGAGCAGAGATCAAGCCGGAGACGGGAAGAGAAGCGAAGGCGAAGGGGGAAGGGAAGTCTTTGGGATGAAGAGGAGTAGTGACGGCGTGACGAAGCCCCTTACCCACTCGCTTCGTGCCCCCGGGGAGCGTCGACGACACGAGCGCTCCTCCGAAGCCGACAAGACTTTAATTAGAACAACATAAAGCCTTCAAGAGCAGAGCTGAGGAGGAGGAGGAGGAGGAGGAGGAGGACAAAGAAAGTACTCTTCAACCATCCGGTCCGTCTCGCCTCAAACTCATCGCAGAACGTCTGCAGAGAGCTTCAGGAGTGCCACCATGTTACGAGATAGTAACTACAATAATCTGAACCAGTTTATGACCCCATTTTAGGATGTGAGGACTCGTACTCCACAGTGTTCGAGGCTGAAAGACAACATCATCAGCAAAAGACAAAAGCTTTTCCAAGAGGTTCAGCAAAGCCTGATGAGGAGCGTCATCGTCCATCATCCACCAAGTGATGCTCATCACATTCACAATGGTATTCAGCTGTGTTAACAGCAAGAGTGTCACGATTCACCAGTTCCCCACGTTTCCCATTGTTAGACAGTCACATCTGGATGAGACCAACCCATCATTGGTTTTATGTCCTCACAACTGTCATTTACATTTTCAAACTCTTCTTTAAAATGTAGAGTCCGACTGATACTTGTTTTTTTGGGACTGATGCCAATATCAATATTAGTGACTGAAATATTTGGATATCAACAAATGAGCTGATAAACACGGTTTATTTGTGATGAGCCCTCAAATGTGGTTCTCAGACACTTGGAGACAGGATATTAAGAGTTTAACATTAAACTTTTTGCAGGTTAGAGTTCAACAACAAACAACCAAAGATAGAAATTCAGTTTGTTTTTCAGTTCAGTTTCTCAAATGTGTCTAGAGTGAACCCTCTTCACCAACATACCAATACAGGATCTCTGAAAGGTCTCTAACGGTACCAGTCAGCTGATCGTCTTCATCACACAGGAGAAGAGTCTGGAAGTGACGCTGCAGGCTAACGCTAAGCTAGCTGCAGGCTAACGCTAAGCTAGCTGCAGGCTAACGCTAAGCTAGCTGTGGCCTCTTTGAATTGTTGTTTTGTGCAAGTAGGCGATGCAGAGTGAGAAATTACTGGGCGAACAGCTGATCCTGCTTCTCATTTCGATTATCAAAACTGAAAGCTCATTTTGATCAAACATCTGGAGGTTTTTTAATAATATCATTAATGTGAATGTGGAGGTTCGGTCCAGATTCAGGCAGCAGCCAAACGTCAGTTGTCACAAGGTGCGATACACCTTTTAATGACTGGAAGATCATTTCTGATTCATATTTTAGTCTATAAAACATCACACATGACAACATGTCCATTAAATCTGCGACCCAAAACCCCAAAAATGTGAAATATTCCCAGCAGCTGATCTGAATCGATCCAGTCTCAGTGGCTTCAGAGATATTTCTCCTCGACTTTGAGGCTTTCAGCAGAAAGCTGACACCGTGTGGAGCGACTGTTATTATCCAATCGTGTTACCATCATTATCTCTTCTGATAAGCACCCTCATTAACTGGATCTAATTTCAGCACTTCAGCGTACGCACATTACCCACTGAGGCTGAGGCAGGCCGGGATCCCTGCTCACTGGATTTAATGGAGGCAGTCACACACACACACACACACACACACACACACACACACACACACACACACACACACACACACACACACACACACACACACACTCACACACTCACACACACACACTCAGCGTGGAGTTTATAAGTGTCAGGCGTAGGTGGTATCTGGGGTGAGTGCAGCAACACAAACACACATACACTGAATTCTTCTGCTTTGATAGTGTGAGTGTGTGTGTGAGTGTGTGTGTGTGTGTGTGTGTGTGTGTATGTGTGTGTGTGTGTGTGAGTGTGTGTGTGTGTGAGACAGAAAGCCTGCCAATCCTCACTCACTGCTGAAAGTATGTGTGTGTTTGTGTGTCACTGTGTGGGTGTATTGTGTACTGTGTCAGGCGTGTGTGTGCAGAACAAGCAGGAAGGCTGAGGACTTTTCTCTTCGCACTGATACAGTACTGTGTGTGTGTGTGTGTGTGTGTGTGTGTGTGTGTGTGTTTTCTCTGCAGGGTTGGGCCGATGTAAAAATGTTCAGACCGGTTTGATCATAAGCTAAATATCGGACCGGACCAGTAATACCAAACTTTACCAGCAGGTGTCGCACCAGACTGAGCCGCTACAGAGTGGAACTGGAACATAATGAGCCCATGAACCAAACCATGATCCACCATGACAGCTGTGACACACACAACATCCCTGCAACTTAACTTCTGCTTCCTGTCAACTTTGGGAGGTCAAAGGTCATCAAACGAACCCACTACCTCACCTGAGACAAGGTGGAGCGACGTCACCTAAACACACACGGTACGGTTGTATGTGGGTCAAGTGTTGCGTTCACTGACCATATCATCATACATCCAAATATCACTACGCGTGGACGATATCGAACAACACAGGTCGCTTCGTGTCGACTTCCAGTTCTTACAGCTACGTCATGTATTCGTTCAGCTGTTGGGACGAATGTTAAGTTAGCTTCTCGTAGCAAACACAGCTGTTCAGCAGTCACCATAAATGCATCTTCAAGCCAAAACAACAGTCATGTACTGGATTAGTTGATCAGATTGAAACATGTCCGGCAGTAGTTTTAGTTTCAGAGCTGCAGGCAACAGGCTGCACACCTCCAACTCCTCAGTGAAGTAACCAACTCCTCGTCCCTCCTTAACGTCGTCAGGTTTCCTGTTAGCATCGCGTTTAAATCTGAATTACTGCCAAACCTTCTGCCATCATGTCGTCAGTCAACCCTCCTGACTGCTGCTGCTACAACTCTGTAGTTGTGTTGTGTTTTCTGCTTCAAGGTAGTTTTCTTGTCTTGTATCGTCTCCTCTCTAGATGCAGATGTATCAGGATGTGTCCTTTGACCTGACGCAATAAACATTAAATAAGAGCAAAACAAGCCGGAAACAACACTCTACATTATTAATGGTCTTGACATGGCCGGTGGGTGAAGCCCTCAGGACTTCTCCTCCCTCTTCTTCATCCACGTCCACTTTGACCTGCATCAGTACTGCGGCTCAGCGTCGGGTTTGTTCTGGTCAGAGGAGGTCAAACATGAATTGGGTCATCAGTCTGACTCAATCAGTCATCAGAGCATCGCAGAGTCTGCTCATGGCTGCTGTGCTTTTAAGATGTCCTGCAAGATGTGAGCCTAACTCACGCTAAACGCCAAGTCAGATCCACGAGCGTCCGGACGAACCCCGCCGGCAACACACACAGGAAGTGATTCACCACCAGAGACGAGTCGCCTTACAGGCACGATCATCCAGAGACGCCAGAGACACCAGGACAAGCCTCAGGTTCTTCTTCACCATGATAACGACACATCTGCAGTTTATAGTTTTATTTGATCGACCTCTTCTTTCTCACTTTCACTCTGTGTCTTAAACTTGACTTTAGCTCTGGGGAACCGACAGTTGAGCAGTACTGGGTAGTTTAAAACCTCCAGCTTGATAATGGATTAGACTTGACTGAATTAAACCGGGCCTTAGGCGGAGATATGTTCTAGATAGGCGGTTCTAGTTTACTTATATACTTTGCTGGTACTGCAAATATGAGTCTAATGATAGACGAGGACATGAGGGGAGACATCAGCCACTGTCCCGCCTCCAAAGTCTCAAAAGTCAGAAGACATATGACCTCATTAATATTGTAATTTAAATTCTCAGTTTGAATTTCTTCTCCTAAACTACACACTGCTCCTTTAAAACTCCACAGCGTCTTTGATTAAGAAGTGTGTATAAATGTGATGAAGCATTTTGACACTCAGCAGTTCTCAACACTCGATTGTACAACTCACATCACCAGATATGTGTCAACATATCAGTGTTTCCTGTTAATGACCTAGACTGTAGTTTCCTGCCGCAGTCTCATTTGTCGCACCACAGTTTCATAATAAACCGAAAATATGTTTCATATCTCAGATCTGTAACTGTGATAGAAAACAGAGGTTATTCTTCATGTCTGCATGTGATTAAACTTCTCATTGAACACGTGACGCTGGAGAAGCTGGAGGTGACACAATGTCCAGAGATAAAGATCTTCTGCACACTTCCCTGTTTTTCTTTACTCTGTCAACATCAGTTTCTGGCTGCAGTGTGACTGGTACAGTACTGAGCAGCGGTGCTGGCTGCGTCCTGTCCCGGTTCATGTGGGGCTGAGGGGAGAGCCTGTTCATGTCAGAGGAAACCTTGGCTGAAGGCCTGGTTAAACAAAGCCTGGTCACAGCGCTGAGGCGTGGCTCGGGTGGCATTCGCCCCGGCAGCAGACGCCCATCTGAAAAACAAGCAGGTGTGCATGCCATTCCTTATACGGCAGCAGCTTCACACACACACACACACACACACACACACACACACACACACACAGAGAGACAAAAAGAAAAGAAAGAAAGAAGGAGTGTTAAAGAAGAAGGAGTGAAGGAACGAGGTCGAACCTCGAGGGCCGGCTGACGTTGTTGTTGTTGTTGTTGTTGTTGTTGTTGTTGCACAGAGCCGGGGGGGGAGGGGGGGGGGGGTCAGGCCTTACATAAGACACTCTGACTTTCTCTCCTCCTCATGCGTGTGCGTTCACACTGTCGCCTCCAGCTGCATCATTCAGACACAGAGCGCTGGGATGGTGCTGCTGTGGGGTCAGTAATGACGTGTCAGCTCTCTGGTATGAACGTCCACCACACAGACGGACCGACGCTCCGTCAGGGGAAACGTCAAACACAAACAGCCTCCGTGGTTTAATCAGGTAACAATGTGTCTTTACCCCAAAAAACTACAACACTACACAAACCATGAGCAGCTAGGAAGTCTAAATACACAATGATCAAGACACCGAGCTCGAGACTAGACAGAAGGTTTCTGGGATGAACAGAGCGTCCAGCACAAAAGTGTAACTGTCACTGACAAACTGAACCGAGCGCGTCTTCTCATGTTGTTACCACAGTACGAGGCCTAAGACAGTGACGTGTTAATATCTGGAGGGACGCATGTCGCACACACTTCTCCACGTATGAATTCTGATTCGCGCTGCCGGCTTCATCCATTCACACAGCTGCGTCCGGCCTCTGCTGCGGCTCTGTTACTACCTCCGGAGTCGGATCAGAGCCGGCGTGAAACTGTCCTCCCATCCCACCTCTGTAGCTTTCACACAGACAGCGAGGCAGAGGGAATGGGAGTGTGGATGGAGTCAGAGAGAGGCTGGCAAACTACCGTCTGAACTCGCCCGTTACTCTTAAAATAGTTTATTAGATGATTGCATCCTTTCCATGATGTCTTTCCAAGCTGCGTCCCCGATGTCATATTGTGTCAGTTACTACTTTAATTTCCTGCTGTCTTCATCAAACCTGTTGTTTATTTCAGTGTGTGCACAGTAAATAAATGTACTGAAGTACTTTTCGATGTGGAGGTCAAAGTATTTTGAAGGCTTATACTTTTAACTACAGATGATAAAAAGGTCAAAGAAAACACATTTTGATGAAGGGACAGTTAAGACTGTGTTTTGGGACGAGTGGTGGGAAGAGTTAGTGTGGAGGTCCGGTCCGAAACGTTCCTGTTCACAGTATTAACACACAGACGCTGATCTGAACGACACAGCGCAGCCTGAACACACTGACTGTCACCAGGCTGAACACAGATTGTGAAATAATGAAATAATGTGTATAAAACATGTGCAGAGCTGCAGAGCTGCACAAACAAGCTGTGCAGGAATGTGAACAATGTGTCAAACCCTCTGCACACAAACACACACACAGAGCACATCTGTGTGTGTGTGTGTGTGTGTGTGTGTGTGTGTGTGTGTGTGTTAATTAGTAAAGGGATCAAGATAAGAGCAGCATCAGTCAACGCTCCAGCAGAGACGCTGCTCATCACATCCCTCACTACCTTCACCCTGACAGCTCGTCGTGTTCAGGAAGCTACAAGGTGCAAAACCATAATAATTCATCCTCCACGACATCTGTGATCTTATGTAACTCACAGTTTTCTCCTTTTAATTTTCGCTCTCTCATCAAGTGTTGGCCTGCAGGAGGACCTCCCTCCGCTCTGTTACCGTCCAACACTCTGTGTTATCACAATTACATCAGCTGACGCTCTCATCCACACGGACTTCCTGACAGAGGAAGTCTGGAGGCTTCAGCTCCGACAGCATCAGAGGACGCGATGAGTGAGGAGGAGATGTGATGAGCAGATTCTGGCCCGTCAGCACCTTTGTTCTCTGATATACAAACTGTTTCTGAGATTATAATGCAGAAAGAGACGTCGGGGGATTTATAATTATTACGTGGACAGTGAAGTTCACTGTTAAACTCTAAACTGTGTCGCCTCTGTTGAACATCTTCGTTTGAAAACTACATTTAAAGTATTATTTTAAAAAAATGGTGTAGATCATCCGACATATCGACATCAGAATGTTTGACTCCATAAAATCTTCATCAGCCCCAAAAACCCAGTATCAGTCAGCTGCAGGGAGGAGGTCAAAGATCAGTGCCAGTTACCATATATATACACAAACCAGCCAGCTTAGCATTAGCCTGCAGCTAGCTTAGCGTTAGCCTGCAGCTAGCTTAGCATTAGCCTGCAGCTAGCTTAGTGTTAGCGTGCAGCGTCACCTCCAGACTCTTCTCCTGTGTGACGAAGACGATCAGCTGACTGGTGCTGGAGGAAACTCTGACAGCGTCGGACATGTTGGTTTATTTATTTATTTTTTTTAATCAGAGATCCTTTATTGATTTGTCTGTGAAGAGGGTTCACTCTGTTAAAGAATTCAGTTCCTCAGATCTGTCCGAACTGAATTTCTCTCTCTTGTTGTTTCCTGATCACTGAAGCTGGTTGTTGTTTATTTTGGTGAATATTATTTGAACTAACCTGCAGAAAGACGCCAGGATAAAGTTGTAAAATCAATCTTCTTAAAGAAGAATCGAAAAAAAAATGTTTACACTGAAAATCAAATCAAATTGTGACAACTGTGACACTCCTGTTCGTTTAATTAACACTGATACAAGGAGGTCTTCTTGTTGAATGAAGAGCAAACATGATGGTGACGATGTACCTTTAATTCATCAGGTGATCCAATCACACACACCATCCTCTGTGTGTGTGTGTGTGTGTGTGTGTGTGTGTGTGTGTGTGTGTGTGTGTGTGTGTGTGTGTGTGTGTGTCCTCCTCTCTGCTGTGTATTTTTAGCCGCGGTCGGAGAGGAAGGAAGCGGAGCGGCAAACATCCTCCCGAGCCCGAGTGCTGGATGTGTAACCCACTCACAGAGCTCACGCATGACTTCACCTCAATGTCGCATCCCAGCAGGAGGCCAGAGACACGATCACACTGATCAGCTCTGTTACAGCTTCACACACAGCTTCAACTCTGAGCAGCTCTTCTTGTTAGTTTGGATTCAGCTGGAATAAACCAGTTAAACAAGCAAACTATAGCTCCACGTAAGAACAATGAGGTGAATTATTATAGAAATCGCAACGTGTCAGGTGTAAAATCGAAACCACAGCAGCTGCAGAAGGTCGGATGATATAATGATGTCCTGTGGAGCTGCAGAGAGGTCCTGACCCGCAACTCATGTTTGTTTGGTGTCGGCATGATTCCCACTGACCGGCACGCTTCGCAGCTTCCACCGTCGCCATGGTAACGCTCAAATCAGTATTCACCGGCGCCAAATGTTATTTTTTGGAGCTCCCGTCCTGTTTGTCACTTTAAAGCCAGCGAGCGTTGACGAGAAGACGGGATAAACTGTCATCGATAACCTGAAATAAACATCAGGACGTTGATGTGAGTTCTGTTCGCCTGTTTCCTCGACGTCTCTGCTGATGTTAATAATCTCACAGGTGCTGTTTCAGCTCGGACATTAAAAATCTCCCCCACATTGACTTTTTATGTGGAGCCTGGTGTCCAGCTGCAGATGTGTGTATGTACTGATGTACGTACAGTTTGCAGTTTCTAACATCAGTGACTCATCAGCCGTCTCCAGAACGTCACCTCGAGGAAACTTGTGTGAGAACACAACTCAACAACATGAAGAACAAAGGTCGAAACATTTTAATGACGAAATGTTTCAGATTACATCTTAAATTGAGCTCCATTGTCGCCTGTCAGCTGATCAGTTATAAGAATTGTCTTTGCAGAAATGAAAGATTCCTTGACGTCGGTTATAAAGTTAAAAAGTGATATTTTAGTGTTTCACTTGTTTGTTCTGTGACACACTTCACTCTCAGTGGATTCATGCACCTGCATGTCTTCACCTGTATCCCTCTCTAACACTGAGCAGTGTGTTGCTGAGGTGTGGTGAGCAGGTTCTTCCCGTCTCCTCTCTCAAAGAAACTTCGTCCACACAACACTTCTCTTTGTTTCTGGATAATAACTGGGTAATCTCTGCCATCTTGTGCCAGCTTCCTCCTCTTCCTCTTCCTCTTCCTCTTCCTGTTCCCTGCAGAGTCACCTCAGAGGCAGGGACGCCCTCAGCTTCCGACACCGACGACTCGCCGTCCGTCTGCAGCAGCTCGTTCAAACGACGCGGCAGCAGAACAAATGGATTAACAGCTGAAATTGGTTTCTGGCCCCGGCTGACCGGCGGCTCCGTCACGCTCCGATCGCCTCCCGGCTCACTGGGGAGGAAAATTAAAAATCAGACGGTGCTGTAGTCCTCACACAGCTGAGGACACAGAGGACGCCGGCGTGTGATTGGCTGCGAGGTTGGAGTGAAGGTGCCACACGGAGACACCATCACCTGACAGGAAGTGCTTCCCTTTACGGACGCAGTCGCCACAGCACAGGTCGGCTGATGACTCTGACTTATGTAACAACACCGACTGAATCCTACTCAGAACATCCTGCTCGTGCCACGGGTCCAATAACAGCCCGGTCGATTGATCCACAAACTATTCTGATCATCGAATAATCAGTTCAGTATTTTTTTAAGGGTAAAAAAGTTTAAATCCTCTGATTCAGCTTCTGAAATGTGGATTTTTTCAGCGTCTGTCTCCTCTGTGACAGTCGACTGAAGATCTTTGTGTTGTGGACAAAACAAGACATCTGAGGACGTCGTCTTGATCCACGTTTCACCAAGATCAGCTCATAAAGAAAATAATCTGCAGCTCTGTGGCGTCAACAGAGCAGCGAGCAGCTCGTCTCAGGTGGGAGGACGTGACGCAGAGCGAACACAGCTGTTAGTGTTTGAGTGCAAATGTGCCCCGGTTTCATCAGCGCGGCTCAAAGTGACGTGTTCCTGCAGCGAACACAGGACCGTGGGCCCGGCGCCGCCTGCGCTGGTGCTGGAGCTGTGGAGCTACTGCTGCTACATCACATCACATGAACACAAGAGCAGGTTAAAGGAGCAGTCTGTAGATTAAAGGAGCAGTCTGTAGATCCTCATCATCATGTAGTGTCTTATAATCTTTTTTATGGTTTATTGTAATTTATTTTGTTTTTATCGTGATCTCGTTATCTCATGATGACTTTTATTTACATGTGACTGTTTTTCCTATTATTCCTGTTATTATATTACATTTATAAACATTTTAACTCAAATTTTACGTGCAACATTTTATTCTATTCTAGTATTATTGTACCTGTTCATTTCATCACCGTGTTCTTATCTCAGTCACTTTGTTTGAAAGCTGCTTTATAAATAAAGTTTGATTGACTGATTAAAGGACGACACAACGTCATACTGTTTTACTTTGTTCATATGTGGCGGACCCTGCCACCTTTCTATTCAGCTTGTTTATTCACTTCTGGAAATAAACAATCCAAATATTTCTGAGTTTGTATTATGACCTCATTAATATTGTAAATATTACAATTCGGAGTTTGAACTTCTTCTCCAAAACTGTAAAACCCAGGTGTGTCCTGTCTGTACTGAGCTGGATCTACAGCCTCCGGACCTGGACCTGGACCTGGACCTGGACCTGGACCTGGACCTGGACCTGGACCGGACTACGGGTCCTGCAGAGGCTCAGCAGACCTCATATAAACTTACAGCTGATACACCAACGCAACGTTTCGTGACTCCACTGGATCACGCACACACGGAAATACAACGTCTATGCGTCCATAATCGGACACCTCTCCGCCAGGAGTCCATTATCGGACACGCAGTCTCAGGTTCGGGAGCTCGAAACCTCGCGTCACGGTCCGAACTCTGGCTGGTTCCGACTCGTTTGTTCTGGTGAACAGATGATGATGAGCGAGAGATGAAGGGACCCAGAGAAAATACCTAAATAATGTCCCCCACTGACGGTCGTGTTTAGCCGCGTGTCCGATAATGGATGTCGGGGTCAGGGATTTCTGCGCTGCACAGGTAAACAGGTAAACCGCCATCAACCAATACACAGCGCAGGTGATGTCATTATACACAAACAAACAAACAATGGCCTGCACACACACACACACACACACACACACACACACACACACACACACACACACACACACACACACACACACAGCTAACCTGGTTAGCAGGAGGCGCAGATACACGATCAGTCGGGACAGCGTGGAGCCGAACTCCCGTCTGAATATTACACAATTCTACGTCGTCTTCACTGACACCAGCACACAAACCTGACTACACAACATCCAACACCTCTGCTGGGTCCACACGGGCCTCTCGTTTAATTCGGCTTTGAATGTTCAGCTCAGCAGCGCGTTAAACAACACAACTCCACATTTCACACAGAATGTGCGTCACTGCCTGTAACGTAAACGTTACACACAACACACAGCAGCGAGGCGCGCGGCAGCAGCCACACAACTACAAATGTGAGCAGAGAGTGAGCTCATCTGCGGGTCCAACCGGCGCCGAACCAAAGAGCAGATGTTTCCACTCGGAACACGTCGCATGTGTCGGCTCGTGATGAACGCGTGAAGCGGCGACGAGAGATAAAACCTTTAATTCGCACATTCTGCTGCGCGGTTCGGCGCATCGCTCTCAGCCATCAGGACGAGGCTTCGCTAGCAAACACAACCGTGTCCGACAATGGACGCCTCCGCTCACCTGCAGCTCGGCCCGCTCCACCTCCCACTGCGCCCGCTCCACCTCGAACCGGGCCCACTCGTGCTGGAGGAAGTGCAGGATCCCCGGGATGTTGTACTGGGCTCTGGCCGCCTCTCCGCCGCCGAACTCGCCAGTCTGCGGAGCTTTGATGTTCCCACCGCCCGAGTTGTTGTTGAAGAAGACGCCGGGCCCCGCCTGCTCGTCCATGGCCGAACCGGGACGACGAGGCTTCTGGTTCCGTCCGGTTCTGTCAGCCGCGTCAGTGAGGAATCCTCCGGAGGGGAACACGGTCCATCCACGGTCCTGTCCGCGGGGCAGCAGCGCTCCTGTCTGAACCAGCTGTCAGCTGAGGAGGCTCCGTCCAGACCCGCACGGCACCGCAACCACCACTTCCGCTGCGGGATTTCACAATAAAACGTTAATGTACATGCGCCGCAAAACAACAATAATAGTAATAATAAACATCAACAGTGATATGAATATGTCCTAAAGTAGAGACAATTTACTGTTTTGGGAAATCTGTAATAAATCAAAATAAATAAATTCTATTATTATTATTATTTTATTTAAATCTAATTTATTATGAGTGTTTTCTTATTCTACAAAGAGTCAACATGAATAGTTACATGTTGGTTTAAGTGGCATCCAAATACTTCACGTTCATGTCTCAGCTAACTGCTTAATTAATAAATGACTGCAGTTTTGACTCGGTGTATTATAAAAGGTCCATTTCAAACAATGACAGGAACATTTTCTACTGATCCCACACATCTGTTCTCATTGTTCAGTGTGAAGTTATATTATTTATTATAGTATATTACAGACTGTGTGTATTAGTATAAGTGCAGTTATCATGTGCAACAGTCCACCTTGGTCATATTTGTAAGTGAAGAGTGAAGAGTGTATATAATCTTTATTTATACAGTTGTATTTTATTGTATTATTCAGTTTTACCTTGTTTCAGTCTTCTTGTCTGTCGCTCAGTCTGTAAGCTGCTGTAACACCTGAGTTTCCCTGTGAGGGATCAATAAAGTCTAATCTTACCTGATATCTTCCACAGGCTAACCAAACTCTTATTTTGAAGGCAGAAGCGTTCCGTTTCCTGTACCACGTTGGCTCACATGAAGTAACTTCACACACCTGTGAGGTGACATCAACTCCTCTCAGCCCCGCCCCCTGCTGCGCTGCTCAGGTGAGTGGCAAGAAAATGGTCCAATCGATGAAGAGCGCGCGTGACGTCACCAAACCAGCGACCCGAGATTCAAGTTCAGGTAAAAAATAAATAAATAAATAAAATAAATACAAATGCAGGTTTCTTTATCGTCCATGTTTAAATAAAATAAATAATTTAAAACAATAACAACATGAAATTAATCAGCTTCTTTGAGTGTTGAGACACTAATGTTGATTTGTGACTGCATTTAAGATTTAATCTGAAACATTCATCATCTAAAAGTCTAAACGACTCCTTTGATCTTCATGTTGCTGAGTCTGTTCTGACATCATCACAGATGTTTCCTCAGGTAACTGCGTGTTTCATGTTCAACAACCTGTTGAGTTCATGCTCCAGACAGCAGCACATCACCAGAGTCACTGCTAACTGCTGCTAACTGCTGCTAACTGCTGCTAACTGTATCCTGTTTAGAGGCCACATCCACGACTGTAGCTACTGCTAGCCTGTTAGCTCAGTTAGCCGTGCAGCTAGGTGGACGACCGGGGGAGTCACAGGCATTCTGAGCACATGTCTAGGGCCCTTTCTCGCCACTAGGAGGCCCCTGCAGCTCCAAGGGTCTCTGCAGCGCTTAGCCATGGGCCCCTACAGCTTTAAGGTCCCCTGCAGCTTTAAGGTCCCCTGCAGCTCTAAGGTCCCCTGCAGCTTTAAGGGCCCCTGCAGCTCTAAGGTCCCCTGCAGCTCTAAGGGCCCCTGCAGCTTTAAGGTCCCCTGCAGCTCTAAGGGCCCCTGCAGCTCTAAGGTCCCCTGCAGCTCTAAGGGCCCCTGCAGCTTTAAGGTCCCCTGCAGCTCTAAGGGCCCCTGCAGCTCCAAGGGTCTCTGCAGCTTTAAGGGTCCCTGCAGCTCCCTGCACGGGGCCCCTGCAGCTCTAAGGTCCCCTGCAGCTCCAAGGTCCCCCGCGGCTCTAAGGTCCCCTGCAGCTTTAAGGTCCCCTGCAGCTCCAAGGTCCCCTGCAGCTCTAAGGTCCCCTGCAGCTTTAAGGTCCCCTGCAGCTCCAAGGTCCCCTGCAGCTTTAAGGGCCCCTGCAGCTCTAAGGTCCCCTGCAGCTTTAAGGGCCCCTGCAGCTCTAAGGTCCCCTGCAGCTCTAAGGTCCCCTGCAGCTTTAAGGGCCCCTGCAGCTCTAAGGTCCCCTGCAGCTTTAAGGGCCCCTGCAGCTCTAAGGTCCCCTGCAGCTCTAAGGGCCCCTGCAGCTTTAAGGTCCCCTGCAGCTCTAAGGGCCCCTGCAGCTCTAAGGTCCCCTGCAGCTCTAAGGGCCCCTGCAGCTTTAAGGTCCCCTGCAGCTCTAAGGGCCCCTGCAGCTCCAAGGGTCTCTGCAGCTTTAAGGGTCCCTGCAGCTCCCTGCACGGGGCCCCTGCAGCTCTAAGGTCCCCTGCAGCTCCAAGGTCCCCCGCGGCTCTAAGGTCCCCTGCAGCTTTAAGGTCCCCTGCAGCTCCAAGGTCCCCTGCAGCTCTAAGGTCCCCTGCAGCTTTAAGGTCCCCTGCAGCTCCAAGGTCCCCTGCAGCTCTAAGGTCCCCTGCAGCTTTAAGGTCCCCTGCAGCTCCAAGGTCCCCTGCAGCTCTAAGGGCCCCTGCAGCTTTAAGGTCCCCTGCAGCTCTCCACCCCGGGGCCCCTGCAGCTCTCCGCCCGGGGCCCCTGCAGCTTTAAGGGCCCCTGCAGCTCTCCACCCCGGGGCCCCTGCGGCTCTCAGCTCGGCCCTGCGGGTCTGTGTGCGGGGCGCAGTCAGTGTAACGTGATGAAACCCGCAGATGACTCACTGTGACTTCGGCCATGTGCTAATCAGCTGATGCGCCGCAGCCGCCTCTATTTAACGCTGCTCGGTTCAGACCGCACGTCGCCGCGCGCTGCTCCACCACACACACACACTCACACACACTCACACAGCGGCTCACACACACAACATGCCTCCGTTTGACAAGACGCAGCTGCAGAACAAACCGTTCAAACTGAGGAAGAGCTTCGGTAAAGTGTCTCCGCTGCAGCTTCACGTGCAGGAACAGCTGTTCACACATGAAGCGTCTCTTCACCGTCTTCTTCTTCTTCTTCTTCTTCTTCTCTCCGCAGCTACGAGGAAACAAGAAGCGGCGGGGATCCGGTCCAAGTTCTCCAACAAGATCCCGGTGAGTCCCGGAGAAATGAGTGCTGACTGTCAGTGAGGTGATGTCCTGTGTCCTCACCTGTGTGTCCTCACCTGTGTGTCCTCACCTGTGTGTCCTCACCTGTGTGTCCTCACCTGTCTCAGGTCATCATTGAGCGCTACGAGAGGGAGAAGTACCTTCCTCCTCTGGACAAAACCAAGTTCCTGGTGCCGCACGAGCTCACCATGACCCAGTTCGTCACCATCATCAGGTAGAGTTCACTTCAGTGCTGTTAACGTGCAGGAGACGGACAGATGCGTTGGATGATCGTGGTTCATGTCTGAGGATCAGTTTTAGTCTGTGAAAGGTCAGAAAATGGTGAAAAACTCTCGCTAAAGCTTCCTGACGCTTTTATTTTGTACCACTCGCTCCAAAACCCAAATATTCACTGTGTGATCACATGAGATGACCTGAGGATCTGTGATCCTGTCGGTGTTTAGAAAAACGTCTTTAACTTTAAACCCACTGAAGGAGGAGAGTCTAAAACAGCTTTTCTATATTAAAGGAGCAGTTCACCTAAAAATGATCTCCTCACTCCTGCTGATGGACAGTTTGTGTTTTCAGCCTTTATTCAACCTGTTGTTATCACAAGACGGTCAAACATCAGTTTCACTGTGCCGGTGGCTTTTTAAAGCATCGAGCCTGAGAATAAAATGTGACGAGAGCTCAGATAAGAGCGAGAGAAAGGGAAGTTAACACAACATTTCTGGAGCTTCACAGTAAAACAGTTGCAGCATTCTGCTAAACAACTAAAGCAGCTGGAGACTTGATTTAAAATGGAGAAACAACCAAAAAAAATACTCTTAAACTCCATTAAATCTTTGCTGAATTATCTGTTAGCACTTCCTGTTAGCAGTGAACCTGTGGATGTACAGACAACCATCACTGAATTACCTTGATACTGAAGAAAACTTAAAAACATGAAGTTTCTAAGGCAAGTTCTGCACATGTGAGGAGCGTCTTTTTTTAAGGATTTCTAAGCTGATTCATGGAGTCATTTCATAGTCCACAAAACATTTCTGGAGCTCCTGGCAAACAACTAAAGTAGCTGGAGACTTGATTTAAAACATCAGATGTCTCCATACTTGTCCTGACTTTACATCATCAGGAGGAGGAGATATGTCAGATTTCTTGTCTTTCTGTAATGAGAGATTAAAGTTTTAATGAGAAGCGTAGCAGAGACTGAAGTATGTGTCGGTCATCAGGCTGGTCTGGACCTCACTGCAGTCGTCTGTTGGACTTCACGTCCTTCTAAATTCCTGAGATGCTTGTTGTTCCTGCTGACGCATCAGGACAGTGTTTCGGTCGCTGTCCTCTTCGTCTCGTGGTGTTTGGATGCAGAACAGCTGATGAGACGCATCACTTCAGATTTTCTCCTTGTTATCTGCGTTAAAAGAAAAAAGTCCAGTCGCATTTCATACAGAGACGTTTTTAAAGTAGAAGAACCGTGAACGCATCACGCCGGCTTTGAAGATGTCACACAGATTTTACATGGATGGATGTGCTGGCTGAACTCTGTGTGTTGGGTCGGGCCGGTTTTCTCTGAGCTTTGCAGATAGTTGTGGTTGTGTCAGTGGAGGTATAGTGAATTTAGTTAGTGGAGCCCAGAGCATTTAAAAAATGACATTTAAATAATACTTTAACAGTACACGTTACTGTTAAAGTATTATTTAAATGTCGTTCTCTGCAGTGTTTGGTTCCTCATGTTGGTCTCAGTCATGATTACACAGCAGAAAGTCGACAGCAGCTCAGGAGTAAAAAGAAAAGGCAGTGAGTCAGACGGCTGCTGTCCAACAGCTCCAGGATCAGTTATAGACCACATGATGTAATGATGTTACATCAGAACAGATGTGACGAGACATCTGAACGTTTCACACTCGAGACTCGAACCGTGTCGCAAATCAATACCACACGCTGGCGGTACGCTGGCGGTACGCTGGCGGTACGCTGACTGTACGCTGTGTGGACTGTAGAGATGGTTTATACGCTTGGAACAAAAATACCCTCCTGCTTCAGAAAACTGTACAAGACGTGCTGACATTAGATTAATAATATAAAGTAATTAAGTTTCTCTTCACTCAGATGTGCTCGTCTCTTTGAATTCACTGCAATTTATTTTCTGCTCGAGGAGGAAAGTTTCTGTTTCTGTCAGAGTTCATAGGTCCAACACTGAGAATGGACTTCAGTAGGAGACAGTCTGTGGACAAATGTTTAAAGATTTTGATCTGAAAATGTTTATTTTCATTCTGAATGTTTCTGAGAGGAGAGGGAGATGTTTTTCTTTTGGTTGACTTCCTTGTTTCACATCTTGCACTGTGGGACAGAGTGTCCATCAGCAGAAGACTAAAGTTTTAGTCCTCATGTTTTAGTCCTCATGTTTTAGTCCTCATGTTTTAGTCCTCATGTTTTAGTCTTCATGTTTTAGTCCTCATGTTTTAGTCCTCATGCTGTGGAGGCACCAGTACTCGGCATGTTTATAATTGTGAATGGACTCTGGCCTCTGCAGATGATGGTAGCTCCTCCTGCAGAGAACAATAGTGGACCCTCATGCGTGCTGCAGCAGCAGGTATGCGAGGCAGCTGACGGACGGCGTGCCGTCTGCAGGACGCCTCTCGTTAACGACTCGTGTCTCTTGTCCCGTCTCTCAGGAACAGGATGGCTCTGCTGCCCACTCAGGCCTTCTACCTGCTCATCAACAACAGCGGGCTGGCCAGCATGTCCCTCACCATGGCCCAGGTGTACAAAGACCACCAGGACGAGGACGGCTTCCTCTACATGACCTACGCCTCGCAGGAGATGTTCGGACACTGACGCATCATGCTGTAGATTTTATTCACCGTTTAACAGGCAGCCGGCCTCCATATCTGCTGTAAATAGAAAAATATCATGTATATATTGTAATATTTGTTGTGAACGTTGGTGGCAGAAGGATTTTAATAAAAGTACGTGGATCCATTAAATCTACAGTGGAGCTGAGTGGTGACTGGGTCCAGTCTGGTTCTGGAGGAGCTTTGATTTAATTCTTTGATTTGTGTTAAAAGCTTCAGTTATTTTTAGCGGTAAGTATTTTCAGCTCTTTGTCACCGACTCCTCCGAACCTTCACATTATTACACTTCAAGTTGAACATGAAGCGGGTTCAGTTTGATCGACCCGGTGAAACTGTCATGACTTTGATTTGGATCTGGAGACTCAGAAGTGACAAAGTGTTTCTGCAAACCACAGATGAGCTGAAAATTCCCGTCTGTACCAACGCTGAAACAGTCTGATGACCGGTGGTCTCTGGCTCGGCAGTTGTCTTGGTGACTCCAGTTTATCGCTTCTAATGCATCTAGAAATGCTCGGAGGTCGTGTCAAAAATATCTGTTTGTTTCCACTAACACAGCTGCAAAACACCCCAGCGTCTCATCTGAAATACTCAAACAAATGTCTTCAGTCTCTGGCTTTTACTGCAGATTCATGGTGGGTTTTCATCTGGATAAATAGAAAGTTGTGGCAGCTGATGGAAAAGAAACTGTTTATTATAGTTTGTCCAGAATAAATCAAATAATAAAAAAGAAAAGCTCACGTTTTGACTTAACATACCTGGTGTTGCCGCCACAAACATGACGGGAAATGTCTCAGTGTCGGGTTCAAACTATCCAGTGGTTTCAAATGTTGAAACCGCCTCATGAACAGTGGTCTCTGGCTCGGTGACTTCACCTGGTTCCTGAAGATGATCCACAGAGGTCGCTGTGAGCTGTTTCATGGAGGATCTATCTTCTTCCTACAGAGTGACGCCTCGTCGCTGTGACAGTTTGTGATGTTTTGTGGTTCAGCTTCATGAGAACGTTGTTATTTATAGACATTATGGTCACAAACTCAAATAAAAGCCAGTTTGTTAATAAATCTGAATTATTCAGTTGTGTGATGGACATGTGCTCCTCTGTCTGGACACCAGATGGCAGCAGAGATCCACCACACTGACACAGACGCTCAGAGTTAATGTGACTACAGATATATGACATCATCTGTCCATCTCGTGGTTCAGGTGCTGGTTCAGAACCGGTTCTTTGTGTCTCGACCGCCAAAGAACCGGCTCCTGAGCAGAACCGGTTCCAGAGTGGCACCAACACCTCGCTGGTCTACAACAAAGAGCAGCGTACGTCAGGGGCCGAGGTCATCGACTGGATGATGTCAGACTTTTATTCTTCACATAAAGAAGTCGAGTGTTTCCACAGTGTGGTACCAGTACCAGAACTTCTGCTCGGGTACAGAGGACTTCTTCCTCCACTGACTCTTCTTCTGTACTCTAAGCGGTCAGTACCTCTTGTCCTTCCTGGTTGGGTCCATGAGGAGGCGCTCTCTCTCTCTCTCTGACTGATGAGGTCGTTACTTTGCTCTGGACCGGTTTCATTACAGACGTCGTTAGAGGAGCTGTGGTTCTGTTCTGTGGATGATAGTCCACACTCCATTAACTGTGATGGAGTTAGCAAGAGGGATTACATGTGCTGAACCTCCAGCAGAGGAGGAGATGAGGAGGAGGAGATGATGGCTGAGCCTGACTTTATATCATCAGGAGGAGATGATGGCTGAGCCTGACTTTATATCATCAGGAGGAGATGATGACTGAGCCTGACTTTATATCATCAGGAGGAGATGATGGCTGAGCCTGACTTTATATCATCAGGAGGAGAAGATGGCTGAGCCTGACTTTATATCATCAGGAGGAGATGATGACTGAGCCTGACTTTATATCATCAGGAGGAGATGATGGCTGAGCCTGACTTTATATCATCAGGAGGAGATGATGGCTGAGCCTGACTTTATATCATCAGGAGGAGATGATGGCTGAGCCTGACTTTATATCATCAGGAGGAGATGATGGCTGAGCCTGACTTTATATCATCAGGAGATGATGACTGAGCCTGACTTTATATCATCAGGAGGAGAAGATGGCTGAGCCTGACTTTATATCATCAGGAGGAGATGATGACTGAGCCTGACTTTATATCATCAGGAGGAGATGATGGCTGAGCCTGACTTTATATCATCAGGAGGAGAAGATGGCTGAGCCTGACTTTATATCATCAGAAGGAGATGATGACTGAGCCTGACTTTATATCATCAGGAGGAGATGATGGCTGAGCCTGACTTTATATCATCAGGAGGAGATGATGGCTGAGCCTGACTTTATATCATCAGGAGGAGATGATGGCTGAGCCTGACTTTATATCATCAGGAGGAGATGATGGCTGAGCCTGACTTTATATCATCAGGAGATGATGACTGAGCCTGACTTTATATCATCAGGAGGAGAAGATGGCTGAGCCTGACTTTATATCATCAGGAGGAGATGATGACTGAGCCTGACTTTATATCATCAGGAGGAGATGATGGCTGAGCCTGACTTTATATCATCAGGAGGAGATGATGGCTGAGCCTGACTTTATATCATCAGGAGGAGATGATGGCTGAGCCTGACTGGTGCTTGGCTCGGTGGAGTCGCCCGTCTCGTGTTGTTGCTGATGGAAACAGGTTGGCTGAAGGTTGGACACAGACACAGAGCAGGTGATGAAGGTGGATCTGTTCTGTGTTTCCAGACAAACTTTGCGTTTAATGGAGCCGGAGGTTCGTCTTAATGTCCCGCAGCAATCAGCCGGGGACCGCGGGCCTCTGGAAAGCCCATCGCTGCAGTTAATGAAGCCTGATGTTGTGCAGCTGTAATGGGCCCGACCTCATCCAGACTCATTACGCCTGTCTGGATCCAGCCTCGTTTGGGGAAATGGGTTTTTGTTGCACTCATCAATAAACAGCACTGTGAGTTCACAGGGAGGAAATCAGGGAGTTTAAACTTTTACATCACAGCGTGGAGACGCCTCGGCCCGCTGGACCTCCTGGGTCCACACTGCTGTGAGGTGCGTTCATGACCTCCTGATCTTGGATGGACTCAGCTGCACTCTTGTGTGTCAGAGGTCACTTTCATTCCAACATGTGTGTGATGGATCGCTGATCGGACCAGACGAGGCAGAACAACACGCAGTCATGATGTGAGCGTCTGCAGATGACAGGGAGTCTGATAGTGAGGAGGAGGTGAGCCTCACAGAACCGGGCTCAGGTGAGTCTCATGAAGCCGACGAGGGCTCGTCACTCTGCACAGAGACCAGAACCTGAACCCGAGCTCGCCGATGAGTCCGACCACCTGCACAGACGTACCGGGCGGATGGATACGCTGCTGCTGGTCTCATTTACAGTCCCCCTCTCGTGTTCTGTTCTGTTCTGTTCTGATCCGTTCTGTTAGTAGCTGAGCAGAAACGTCGTCAACAGATTTATTCACATTAAAGTCACGTCATCAGCGGCCGACGGAGCCGCAGTGTGTGAGGAGCATCTTAATACTGCAGCTGTGACACACACACACACACACACACACACACACACACACACACACACTCGGGTGGAGGTTGAGACGTGGACGTCACATGTGTCTTTCACACACAGCTGAAGCTGTGTGTGAAAGACACATGTGACGTCCACGTCTCAAGCCTGATAAAAGTGAATCTACACACCTGTTTTCCTTCCTGCTGTCGTCCAGTGATCACGTCAGAGTGAAGTCCAGCAGAACCTCCTCCCGGTCCTGATTGATATTCAGCCGACGCTCGAGGAGCCATTTACGGACATAAAATGTCCCATTTAACCTGTCGGCTCATTAAAAGTTCATGTGTTCCCGTCGAAGCGCTGCAGGAATGAGGTTTAAATATTCATGAGCTCACCTCCGGCCGACCGCGCTGTCCTCGCTTGGCTTCAGTTCCCTCCTCCTCCGTCCGTCCCGGTCGCAGCAGAGGTCACAAGGTTGTAAAGCAGCTTATTGTGAATGTAGGTAAGTACAGCAGCAAAGGAGGAAGTCAGGTGAAGGAGACGAGGTCGGGGGACGGACGGTCGGACACAGGTGAGACGCATCAGGACGGGCAGACGATCACAACGGCGGGAAACACACGAAGACAGGAAGTGGATCCGAAACAGGATCGGAGTGAGTCACCAAAATAAAACAGGAAACAGAACTGAAGAGAGGAGACAGAACCAGTTTCTCCTGGAGATCAATAACTCCTGACAGGATCCTCGTGTCAGACTGAGGCGGATGTTTCCTGAATGAAGACATCGGCCATGTTTGTTGACCTCTGATCCGTCTTTAACTCACCAGACTCCTTTAATAAAACACTCATTTTACCTCACAGAGCCTGTTGAGCTGTAACTTCCGCGTTTGAACGTATTAATGCGTCTTAACCGGACCGACTCAGCTGAGAGGAACCAGGTGAAGGGGACCTCTCTGCTCGTCTGACGTCTGAGGGAGTTTCACTTTAAATAAATCTGAGTCACAACATCACAAACTGGAGCTCACGATCACAAAGTTGCGTTGCTGAGCAGTTTTGAAGCGACACACTCGTGTCACCTCTCCGTCACGTCCCCGGTGTGTGAAGGCCTCCAGTCACTGATGTCCTCAGACGAGCTGCTCCAAAGTTTCCTTCACGTCTCGACTTCATATTATATCTGGAAGTCGTCACATTAATGTGTTGAAGGACGACGTGTGGAGCAGAAGCAGAAACAAATACTTATCTGCAGAATTATAAATGTACTCCGGCGCTGACAGCTGGGAGGAGAAGACTTCCTGTGGTGTGTGTCAGAGCTCAAAGAGCTGCACCGTCTGCTGACACACACACACACACACACACACACACACACACACACACACACACACACAAATATATGCAGCACCACATGCTGCTCATACACATATTAATGCCTCCACACACACACACACACACACACACTTCAGCCTGTCGACACAACATTTTAAATCTTATCGTTGAACAGTTTCATGGTTCGAGTTCGTAACAACATCAGAAGCTTTTGTTTATAAAATATAAAATAATATCAGAGAACAATCTGAAGTGTGTTGGGAACAAATTACATGATAATACTGATACAGCAGTCGGATGTAACGTCTCTCCCTGGTCCAACTCCTGCAGCTCCTCGCTGCCCCTGCAGGGGGCGCTGTGGCTCCAGGCAGCAGCCCGCCGTCCCAGCATCCTCTCTGTCTGAGAGGCAGGAGAAGTCCCTGACATCACTTCTCAGTGAAGTCTGTCAGGACTAACAACTGTTTACAGTGAGAGGAAGTGACCTCTGAGACACGAGACAGGAGGCAGAAGGCAGGAGACAGGAGACAGGAGGCAGGAGACAGGAGACAGGAGGCAGGAGGCAGGAGGCAGGAGGCAGGAGACAGGAGGTAGGAGGCAGGAGGCAGGAGACAGGAGACAGGAGGCAGGAGGCAGGAGACAGGAGACAGGAGGCAGGAGGCAGGAGACAGGAGACAGGAGGCAGGAGGCAGGAGACAGGAGGCAGGAGGCAGGAGGCAGGAGACAGGAGACAGGAGGTAGGAGACAGGAGACAGGAGGTAGGAGACAGGAGACAGGAGACAGGAGGCAGGAGGCAGGAGACAGGAGGTAGGAGACAGGAGACAGGAGACAGGAGGCAGGAGACAGGAGGTAGGAGACAGGAGACAGGAGACAGGAGGCAGGAGACACGAGGCAGGAGGCAGGAGACAGGAGGCAGGAGGCAGGAGACAGGAGGCAGGAGACAGGAGGCAGGAGGCAGGAGACAGGAGGCAGGAGGCAGGAGGCAGGAGGCAGGAGACAGGAGGCAGGAGACAGGAGACAGGAGGCAGGAGGCAGGAGGCAGGAGACAGGAGGCAGGAGACAGGAGGCAGGAGGCAGGAGACACGAGGCAGGAGGCAGGAGGCAGGAGACAGGAGGTAGGAGACAGGAGACAGGAGACAGGAGGCAGGAGACAGGAGGCAGGAGGCAGGAGGCAGGAGGCAGGAGACAGGAGACAGGAGGCAGAAGACAGTAGGCAGGAGACACATTTAAAACACAGACGGACAAACTTTTTATTTCAGGGCTGCACGTTGTAGCGTGTGGAGATGTTTCTGAATGAGCATCACGTCCGTGCAGCCTCTCTGAACACACTGCAGGTTATCAGAGCTCTGATCCGACCCGACGGTACCGAACCGGACGCCCTCGCTGTGACGAGGAGACTTCAGTTGTTGTTCAGCACGAAGCCTCTCCAGGACGTTGACTCCCTCAGAAACACTAATCTTATGTTTCTGTTTGTGTTCAGATTCAGAGGCGCTGACGTGTTAGCCAGGCTAGCTGCTTCCCTCTGCTTCCAGTCTTTGTGCTAAGCTAGGCTAACCACGTCTTAAACCCCAGCTCCGAGGATTGTTGAACTGCTCCTTTAAAAAAGGTGCAACACGTGAGAGTTTTAGTTTACAACTGAAACTATCAACAGGATGTGAAACAACAGTTCTGACGTCGTGTTGAAGATACAGAAATATCTGTTAACGTTAGCATGCTAACCAGCTAGCCCGCAGCCAGTTTGTACTCCACAGGTCTGATAGAAAACAACAGCAACACTCCCAGAGGTCAGCTAATACGACTGTTAGCCGACGATTAACTGGTTTTACTAGCTAACGGCAGGTACAGCAGCAGTTAGCGGTTACTGTGATATATCAGTATATATATCATACCCGGCCTCGGTATGTGACGTCACACGACGCCGCGTGTTGTCGTGTCATGTCTGACTTTCAGACGCTCTTTTGCAACTTTGTATAGTGAAAACGTCAGAAATTCATCTGGACGTCTGATGGACAGTCGGGTCCGGTCGTCCGCTCCTCGCTCCTCCTGCACGCCAACGCTCAACGCCATCACTGCGTTTACTGTACGTGTCCAGCTTGTTAAATGTAATCTGAGGTGTGTTTAAACTCTCATGATGATGATGAAGATGAGGATGATGATGGTGATGATGATGATGATGAGAGCCTTCGTCCTCTCTCTGTACTTCCTGTTGACATGACAGCGAGCTGACCAGCGCCCGGCGACTGAAACTGTGATGATGCAACCTGACCTCCACGACTCTCTCTCGACGGTTTCTACTTCCTGTTTCACTGCTCACACACACACACACACACACACACACACACACACACACACACACACACAGCATCATCCAACATGTCCGTGTCGTCACTGGCGTCGTCACGGCTGCCTGAGAGGCTCCACTGAGGGCAGCTCCTCTGCAGCGCCACCATCAGGTCTGCAGGGGGACGACCCCTCATCAGCCTCAGCTGGACTCTGCTGACACGCTGAACTAACTCGGTGGACGTGGAGCGAATGAAAGCCGAGGAGACGAGCCTCCGTCTCAACACTTCCTCTGTTTGATGTCTTTATCGGAGACGTCACGCTGAGCTTTGAAGTTTCTCCCTCGACTGCGGCCATGTTGGCTTTACAAATGAGAGCGTCTTCACCCTGCGGCCACGGGCCTCTTCCTCTCCTCTTCCTCTCCTCTTCTTCTCCTCTTCTTCTCCTCTTCCTCTCCTCTTCTTCTCCTCTTCCTTTCCTCTTCCTCTCCTCTTCCTCTCCTCTTCTTCTCCTCTTCCTCGTCATGTTTGACGTGGTGTTGCAGCTCAGTGCTGAACTATAAATCCCAAATATCAAAGCGAGGAGAATCGATATGAAACAGCTGGATGTGTCTTCAGAGAGAAGTCAACACACACTGAACATTACGACCTTCATCAGGGAGGATTTCGTTTAAAGGCTCGTGTTTGGGAGCGTTTCCCTCCAAAGATCATTTTGTTTCGTCATATCTGAACACAGCGAGGCCGAGACCACCGGGAAGACCTGTTCTCCTTCTGCTTCCAAATACTCCAGTACATGTTCCAGGTATCTGTACTGTACCTGAGTATCTCTGTGACTTCTCCTCTCTACACCTGAACTTTCTCCTCCTCACAGGCTCGTTATTATCTCGTGTTATGGATTATTTTTTCAAGCGTTGCAGCAGACGAGACAAAACAAAGACGTAAGAAGACGTGAACAGACAGAGAGGGAGGCTGAATGGGGAGAAAAGGCGTGTTAGTGTCTCGTATCTGCAGAGAGTTTCTTATTTTCTCTCTTTGTTGCTGCTCGGACGCTTTACCAACCCAACATGTGGCTGTTTGACGTCCTGGGAATGAGACTCAACTATCAACTGTCTTTGTGGTGCGTTCAGGAACAGCTGGGACAAATCCTGCTGACTCTACCTTTTAACTTTAATAGTCTTTGAATTATATTAATATGACGTGAGCTTCAGTAGCTTTGACCACAAATGTCCTTCAGAGGGAGACTTTTTACTCTGATACTCTGAGTACATGTCAGAGCCTGTACTCTATTACTTTTACTGGAGTAAAGAAGCTGAGTCAGCACTTCTACTTTTACCAGAGTCTGTTTCTACACGAGTATCTGAACCTTATCGGCCGATTGAGCGCATTGAATCGGTGACGGAGCGGTCGGTCAGAGAACTTTATTACACTGCCACCTGGTGGTTTGGAGAGTTATTTCCAGCTGTAGTCTTTGCGGTGTGTTCAGGTAACAGTCTGATGTCTGTTCGGTGTGTCTGCCCCCAAACGCTACTTCAGAAATGCCACCGGGCTCTGTAAGGCCGTGTGTCGCGGTCTCGTCAGGTTGTGAGGAGAGTCTCTGGTTCAGACGTCGGCTGCAGGCGGAGTTCAGAGTTTAAACTGCAGTGTGTGCTGAGTCTTTGCTCTGACTCTCTGAGGAAAGTCAGCAGCTGGACGACAGGATGTTACAATCACCAACTGGTCCTCGAAGGCGTCGCTGTTCGTCGTCTCTGTGATGTATCCTGCTGCAGACGGATCGTCCTCCACCCTGCTGGACGCCTCCTCTGTTTGTCCCCACAGTTTGATCTGTTGTTAGGTGGAGCCTCCGACTTCACTGAGTGTGATTTATTTACGATAATTAACTCTGACACCACCGTCTCACATCTGCATCTGTGATTTGTCTCCGACCCAGAACGACCAATCAGAACATTGTTACGATGATCTGAGACTCTTGTTGTCTTATTGGAGATCGTTGTGTTGCTTGGAACGTGATTTTCAGACTGAATATGAGATAAAACAAAACCCTCGTCCACCACGTGGAGGCGAAACGCATCAACCTGCTGCCCCGTGTCAAATCTGGGTTGCCAGGTAACAGCCGGGATGAGAGCGCAGGTGCGTGAAGGTTGTCTGATGAGTGGAGTTTCAAACGTGGAGTAAAACTAAAGGTTCAGGTTTGTCTGTGGTGTCAGTGTCAATAAATCCCATGAAAAGATCAAACACCAACAACGTTAGTCAATATTATCTGACTTCCTGTCTGTGGCTCTCAGCGGTTCCTGCTGGAGACAGAAATCTTTACGAACACCTCACGAATATTTTATAGTTGAGTCGTTTCCCCAAACAGCTGCTGCCTGTTGTTTTAATCAAACAGACAGGAGGAAGCATCTCGAGGCGACACGTAGAACACAATGATGTGACGAGAGCTTCATCATGGACTTTTTCAGCATTTAGAAACGAAGCAACGGGCTGGAAAACTGTCAAAATACAGTTTAAAGGTAAATTTGTCTGCAGTTTTTTAAAAACATTCAACTTCATGCCCGTCTCAGCCTGTTAGTTCTAGCTAGCTAACGTGTGAGTCCAGTGAGAAACCACAGCTAGTAGCGATGATAATGCTAACATTGAAACTTTTTAAAAATAAAACAAAAAGGTAATTTTAAATAAAAAAGTAACGTTAGCATAAAAAGTAATTTTAAATAAAAAAGTAACGTTAGCATAGCCTATATGAAATTCCTGTACAAGTTAAGAGCTCAGCACTTCCTTCATTCTGGATGCTAACAGCTAATTCTGCACTCCAAAACATATTTACACCCTTTTAAAGATGAAATCTTCACTGTAGCTGCTAAGCTAAAATCATTAGCGTGCGCTCCTTCTGAAGTGGATGCGTGAACTCGGCCGCACGTCGAGGAGGTAAATATGGTCTCCTCACATCAGTCTGTGATCTCGGGGCTTCTGCAGACTGTGATTACAGACCAGCTGTGTTAATATAAAACTGTCCTCCATGTTTAGGTGACCTGCTCCTTTAAGATGGTCGTTCTGGTCGAGCTGCAGTCAGAAACCATCTCAGTGTGTCAGAAACACACCTGGTGACATACCGACATACCTCACAGTTCACCTGGAGTCTAACTGATCACAGGGAGGACGAGGGATTTCCTGACAGCTTCTCTGTCTCAGTTACATTCACACTTCCTGCGTCAGCGCTGCACGTACAGGACCTGCTGCAGCCGCGTCACGCTGATGTTTCACCTGACAGGACCTCAACAGTGAGTCAAAGCGTTTCGGCCTGCAGCCTCCAGCTGACACGACGAGCAGCGACTCATCTGGTTGCATCAGGATGCTTTCTGTGTGCAGCCGCCCGCAGGCTGTCTGACAGACTACACCCACCGTGATCTCACACACTCTCTACAAACCGGAGCAGCAGTGTGTGTGAGTGACAGACAGTGTGTGTGTCTTGGTGTCGGAGGGAGTGACCGCGCTGACTCACTGCTGCTTCAGCCACATTTCACTGTTGGCAAACAAAAGCAGAAGCTGCTCGACTCGATGTCGCAACGACGCCGTGACTTCCTCAGAGAGCGCTGTCAGCAGCTTCCACGCAGCATGTACAGCGTGTTAACCCTGCACCACACAACATGTACAGCATGTTAACCCTGCACCACACAACATGTACAGCGTGTTAACTCTGCACCACACAACATGTACAGCGTGTTAACTCTGCACCACACAACATGTACAGCATGTTAACCCTTCAACACACAACATGTACAGCATGTTAACCCTTCAACACACAACATGTACAGCATGTTAACTCTGCACCACACAACATGTACAGCATGTTAACCCTTCAACACACAACATGTACAGCATGTTAACCCTGCACCACACAACATGTACAGCATGTTAACCCTTCAACACACAACATGTACAGCATGTTAACCCTTCAACACACAACATGTACAGCATGTTAACTCTGCACCACACAACATGTACAGCATGTTAACTCTGCACTGACACACGCTCCACCGCAGCTCCTGCAGGCGGCGCTGCAACGTAACCGAGTACATTTACTCGAGTATTTCACTGAAGAGTACATGTCTGCTGACTTCCACACCGCTATCTTTAGTCGTCTACCCTGTGACCTCTGAGCGCTTCACTGTCCTCCAGCTCGCACACAAACACAAGTCATGCTGCTGCTGCCGTTGCCCTGGAGCAAGGCACCGAGTGAAGACGGGTCACGTCACGTCCACAAGCTCTGAATCAAACAAACCAAACCACACACACCTGTCCTTTCACTGCCTCACAAAACCTGCTGCTGCTCGATTAGCATTCAGGTGTGAACACGTCACACACACACACACACACGCACACACACACACACACACACACACACACACACACACACACACACATAAGACACTCTGGTCATTGTGCAGCAGAGATCTGATTCCTGGCACGTCGGCCTGCCGGTGGATGAATGGGCGGCCTTGTTGGAGAGAGACGCAGGAGAGGGACAGTGGTGTGTGTGTGTGCGTGTGTGTGCATGTGTGTGTGTGTATATGAGATAAAATAGTAAAAGTGTTTTGGCCTTTTCCAATGAGTGACGACTCAGGAGGAGGCATGACCTCTCTCTCTCTCTCTCACACACACACACACACACACACATGTAGTTGCCTGTAGTTGCAGGTTCACTGTGAGGACTCGTCAGCGGTGACGGATGAAGCTGTGATCAGTAATCTGAACAATAACTCTGGTGTATGAAGGTGCTGTTGTTCAGTGTCTCACCCTGCATCACACGTCACTGTGTTACACTGTGTTGTGTTTAAATACTATGGTGACATCACCGAAGAGACGTCCAACTTCAGACAGTTTTTGGACGTACGTTAAAGTAAAAACTTGTCAACCCCTGCAGTGTTTCCCTGGTGTCACTGTTGCCGGCGTTGAACATCTGAAGAACGTTTTGTGGTTCAACATTAAAGTCTTTATGACACGTTTTACGCAGCACAAACTACAGGGTGGATCCAAAAACCCTGAGCCTCCACCCTCAGCAGAGGCCTGCATGAAGACTTCAGGAGATATGGCAGCAGTCATAACGTCTGACACACTGGATCAGGAGCGACTGGATGTTGCAGTACATTTACTGAACCAGTCGACACGCTGTGATCTGATGAAGCATTGATTCCAGGAAAGCAGATAAAGGATCCGTATCTGGCGCGATGACACCATCCAGATCCTCTGCGGTTCGTCATGCTGATTAAATCTGTCTGAACCGGCAGGCTGCTGCAGACACGACCACAAGCTTCTGCACCAAACCTCTGAGCCTTTTCTCTTCCTTTAACTGCACGAATCGCCGTCAAGAGTCGAGGTCTCGTCGTCCCGTTCCCACCGGTCCTCATCCGTTAACAGCTGGTTACCCACAAACGGCTGCGAGCGCCATCCTCTCTGCGAGGCGAAGCCCGAAGCTTCTCTGTGTGATAACAGCTCGGTTTATAACTCTCATCAGCAGCTCTGCAGCTCTACGGAGGGTTTTTAGCCTCTTTTAGCTCCTGGTGTCGGTTTCATTTCCTGTCTGCTGGTTTCCCCTCCGTGCACCACCTGCTGAGACGAGCTGGTGAAGAGACAGATAGTCATCTCAGGAGCTGGTGGAGACCAAAACCAGAGCCAGAAGAGAGAGAGAGGGTGCTGAGGGACGATGGTGTCGCTCTGTGACTGCTGGTGATAATAATCAGACCAGTCGTGCATGTTCAGGTGGACTGCTCCTTTAACCTGCAGCTGTTGGTACATTTCATGTTTTTAACGTTCATCTTGGGTCATTCTGGCTGCATTAATGCACGCTGCAAACATTTTGTTATTTATGAATGTAAACCTCAGCTCTTATAATAAAACACTGTGTGTCACAGACAGACTGCATGTGATCTCCTGTGTGACCTGTAGGGGGCTTTACCTCATCATGACACTGAGTAAAGACTCGTTCAGTCCAGAAACATGTTCACTGTCAGACGCTGACACACAAACACTGTTTATTGTATCAGTATATGGAAAACAAAAACAAACATGTAAACAAACGTGTATTTAAAGGGTTAAAATCCTGAAGATGATTTATTATTGTGTCGTTATTATCACGACTGATGTGGGCTGGAAAAGTAATCCAGTAAAAGTTTAAATATCATTAATATAAAGTATTTTATGGCAGTTTTTGACGTGTAACGTTTTTTGTACTAAATGTGGGAGTAAATAAAAAAAATAAAACTGGACTTTTACTTGTAACAGAGTATTTTGACAGTGCAGTTGAAGTACTTTTACTCGAGTACAGGATGTGAACACTTCCTCCACGATTTTCACGTCAGAGCTGAAAAACTGATTTTCTGGTTCGTCCAGAAAATCAGTTTTTCCTCCTGCATGACAAAGAGCAACAAATCACAGCGACCGGGCTGACGGCGAGGACGTTACATCATCAACGCAGGGGGGAGGGGGGGGGAGAGAGAGAGAGGGAGAGAGAGGGAGGGAGGGAGAGAGGGAGGGGGAGAGAGAGAGAGAGAGAGATGATCCTGAGAGGCCGAGCCTGAGAACAACTTGTAGCCGCAGAGCTATTTCTGTCACGACTCCCAGAGGATGGAGGACGTGTATGAATGTGTATGAGTGTGTGTGTGTGTAATGGTGTGTGTGTGTGTGTGTGTATGTGTGTGTGTGTGTGTGTATGTGTGTGTGTGTGTGTGTGTGTGTGGTGGGGGGGTGTATTTAATGCAGGGCGAGCTGCAGAGCGAGATACGCACTTGCATTTCAATGAGAACGTGGCTGTGCAAGTCAAAGAGTCGTCCTCTCCACACATCTCACCTCGATCTGCAACACACACACACACACGCACATGCACACGTACACATACATGCACGCACACACACACACACAGATGCACATGCACACATGCACGCACACACACACAGATGCAGTGCTTCACTTCAGAGGCGTCTCACTTTAAGTTAATTGTACGCTGGACTGTGAGGACTGAACACGCAGACCTCAGGACACGACAGACACACACATGTTAGAAAGTAATGATAATTACTCGCCTCACTGGAAAAACTCAGCAGTGAGGAAATATTCTGGATTTCTGAGATTTCGGAGTTGATATACATGTAACTGACTACCTTTGTTACTAGATGTTGTTTTTAAGCTGAAGTCTTCTCTGTAGCTGCTGAGACTAAACCCACGTCAGACTCGTTACATTCAGAGCACATTTACAACTGAAGGAAGTAATATCAGCTAAATGTACTTTAAAGTACTCAAAGTAAAAGTACTCATGTTGCAGTAATCTGTTTCCTGTCGGCGTTTTTATATCTGATGTTTGTGGATTAATAATGTGTGTGTGTGTGTCACAGCTGCAGCTCCAGGGTTTCCACTGTAATCTGAAAAGTAACTAAGTAACTAAAGCTGTCGGACAAATGTAATGGAGTAAAAAAGGGCGTGGCGTGGAGGGCGTGGCTGCTGGGCGCGCCGACCAAAGCGACCGCAGGGCAGAGCGTGACTGAGGCATGCTGGGAGGTGCAGATGAACCCCGGGCGCAGCAGCAGGAGGCTGAAGCCGAGTGTTTACATCAACTCTGCTGGGAACAAACAGGAGAAGGAGGACTTTCTGCAGACTACACTGGACCTCACTGATTTAATTACCCACAATTCATTGCAATATGACCCGACAGTAGAACTTTTAATGAGCACTGGAGTCGTCTGGGCTGTAGACGGTGTTTAACCTCATCGTGATGCAGAAACATGCGTCTGTAATCAGACGAACAAGCTCACGTCTCGTTAACAACGCCGACTTTCATCCGGGTTTCCTCGTCGTCTCGTTCTGTCGGACTCCCTCTGGACTGACTCAGTGGATCAGATCACCTGGTGCAGGTGAGGAGACTCCTGATCAATGAGTGACAGCAGCGTGGATCATCCCGCTCAGAGCCATCAGGGTGAGACGACCTGTAGTGGAGGCTGAAGAGTCGGACAGAAGCTCTTCAGGCTCTGTGGAGGTTTCTGCTGCTTCAGCTGTTTGTCTGAACCGAACCCTTTGGACCGAGCCCGTCCATACACCTTCAGCTTGTTCCTCTGACTGTATCAAACAGTGGACTGAGCCACGTTGACGTCTGAAGAGCCCAAATGAAGCTCACAGCGGGTGGTACCGGCCGTCGCCACCTCTCTGACTCCGCCTCACTCCTGACCCAGTTCAACAAGCCCACTGAACCTGAAGCTACCGAGCTAGCTATGGCTAACAAGCTAACAGCGTTCACACATGAAGACAGTGTAACTTACGCAGGTTTGTTCGCCACAAACTGACCTGTACCTGTTCACATTAGCCGCAAGCTAGTGAGCAACAGCTGGCACCGAGGTGCGTTTGTGTTTATCGGACATTACAGAGGATTTTGGCTCGTCATGGCAACGAGAACGTGGAAAAATCCAGTTTTTAATCCCAAAAGTTAATAAAATAAACTCTGTTGCTCTCCTCGGCTCTGTTTATTCCTCCAGCAGCTGTCTGCAGGCTAACGCTAACAGAGTCGCTCGCTAATCCAAAACACCGCCGTCTGTCCCTCCCCTCCCGTCTGTCAGTCCAACTAACCACACAGAAACACTGATTATGAGTCAGATACCTAAAAATCTCCAAAAGGTGGAGAGATCAAGTTGAGGGACTGAGGCCACGCCTCTAATGCTGCACAGCTTTACGCATGAATATCATTTTATACACGTGAGCTATAAAGATTAATTCGTCATTAAAGAATAAATTGTCTGTAAAGACCAAAGCTGAGTTTGGCACTTCTTATTTCATTTTGGGGACTTTAGAAGACGTTTATTTCAGTTTCAGTCTCTGATTATAATCAGAGTATTTGGGATCTTTGTTGTTCCCCTTGAATACACAGACATGTTGTTTATATCTTCATGTTTCGGCTGGTTTCAGTTTTCCTGCCGGTCCAGCGGTCAAACCTCCACTTCTTCTGTTGTTTGTGGAAAATGGTTTCATGGCAGACATGTTGAGCTGTCGAAGCAGGAAGGACACAGGTGGAAATTATAACGCTAATGACTGACGGCTGCTTTCCGTTTAGCTGAACTCGCTCCAGGGTTCTGGTTCTGTGCAGGCTCACTTACTGGGACAGAGAGCAGAGTGGAGCCCATGTTAACGTCACCGGTCTCACCTGAGCTCCTCCTGCTGCTACGAGTCGACACGTCTGCTGTGAGAAGAAGATGATCTCTGCTGCGTGTTTGATTTCAAAGCGCAGGGTGAAGCTTTGGGTCGGTGGTCGACCAGGAGAGGAAACTCATCAATCAACTCTTTTTCTCCAGAATCGCTTTCTGCATTTTAATCAGTCAAATGAAACGTCTCATATTCACAAAACACAGAACAATCAAGTGAAACAGTCACAGTCCAGACTGACGGTGAGTCCTGTGTTCTGCTTCATTCACACTTTCAACTTGAGCTTTAAAACCTGAAAGTGTCTGAAAATAATAAATATCACTTGAATGTCTTTGTGGTTCAATCTTCATCCCATTTCTTTTATAAAGTTCTCGTCATGTCATGTAAGGTTGTGTCGGGCGCTCTGACGAACAAAGATCTGATGTTTGCATTTCCACAGGACGAAGCGTGACGACGTCGGCTGTAAAGAGGAACTGAGCTGGTTTGGGATGAAGGTCTGCAGACGCTTCATGTGAAGATATTCAGGGTTTGCAGTCGATCAGCTCGTACGTGCGGCGCCGTCTGCGTGGATCTTTAAACTTCTCCATTTGGCTCCATTTTGCATCAGCTGGGCTCGGCGGCTGACGGGCTGAATAATGCATCGTGGGTAATAGGAGCTCTGTGGTATTTCCATTCAAGCAGAAAGTTCCCATATTCCACACACAACTGTCCCGGAGCGCCGCCGGCGGATCATCAGAGGCGGCCGACTGTGAGGATGAATTTTAAATGTGTATCGGAGAGCAGAGGTTCAGTCTCAGCATCTGAAGAGCGACGAGAGGAAGAAGAACGAGTCTGAGGATCACGTGCTCACCTGACTGCTCACACTAACAGACAGATGTAGATATAACTCCACCTTTGTTCTTCATGCTGTTGAGTTGTGTTCTCACATAATCACAAATGTTTCCAACAAACACAACATGAAGACTTTACACAGCTCGTGAGGGTTTGATTGTTCATGTTTATTCGCCCCAAACAGTGAAATTACTTTAAGATACATAATGTTTGAATTCAGCCTCTGACTGAAGTCAGCACTCAGCAGAGACTCTGGTTCTGGTTCTGGTTCTGGTTCTCTCTCTCCTCTCTGTAACGTTACAGAACAGAAACACCCGACAGTGGAGGTCACACTGCTGCAGTCAGGCTGATAAACAGGAGTGAAGATAAATCCACTTTTTAATCCCACAAGGTACAAAGTAATCTCTGAGCTCTCCTCCCGTCGGATCAGAACAGAACCTGATGGTGTTTATTCCTCCAGGAGGTCTGGATCTGCACCGTCTTTTGTTTTGATTGTGAGACCCCTTGTGGCAGGAATCACAGGTGTTTGTCTCGTCCTCTGTCAGTTGAAGCATCCTGACCTCATAATATTGTTCATATTGTTTCCTACATTTCCCAGAATGCCCCTGGACGCTTCTCACAGGACTTGAGCAGACTTGAGTTCAGCTTTGTTCATGTGTCGGCAGAACAACAAAGCCCGGTGTGACTGTCGGTGACTCTGATGCCTCGGTTGGATCGGTGCTGTTGAGTCGAGTCCAGGGAAATCTGAACGCAGGAAAAAATGAGCCAGTCACATTTTTCCTGCGTTAAACCAAACATGACGCTCACGCACTCAGCAGGACTCAGTGGAAACTGCAGCTTTATTCCTCCACGCCGGGCCAAGTGGGTCACACGTGGCGCTTTAGATGACAGTCTGACAGCTTCGCTCAACTGAAACTCACTCAGAGACGTCACGAGAAGCAGGAAGAGATTTAAATACGTTTGCATCTTTATCTTTATAAATCTTTCCATCCGTTTCTGAGGTCACTTCCTGTCTGTCAGGCTGACAGAGGATCATGAAGTCAGTGTTTGTTGAAGCTCGGTCACACCAGCAGCTCAACCGGCTCACTTCAGTCACAGGACGATCTCATGAGAGTCGATCTGTGTAAGTCTTCAACAGCGAGCCGTCAGATACCGACGACCAGAGGAAGAGACTCAACAATCAGCTCCTGAAAGTCCAAAACAGAGGACGCTCGTCAGCCGTCGACGTCCACTTCTACTGAACCTCGTCTGCTGGATTAAAACCTGCTCGAGGAAAATGAACGAATGGAAATGTAGGAAATGTTAGCGGCTAAGCTAATGTTAAGAGACTGCAGGTGGAAATGAGCTCAATCATTCCAGAAAAGGTGATTTACACCTTTAAAGTCTTCTCACACCAACACAGATGTTCAACCGAAAAATGTGCACGGAAATAAAATAAATAACTGATTTTATGGGTTTTTAAAGATGCAGTCTGTAGCTGCTGAGCTGAAAGGTTCAAGTAACATCTTCTCAGGACTTCAGACGAGCTGAGTGGAGACATCTGATGTTTAAATCATCTCCAGCTGCTTCACCTGACTTTATATCATCAGGAGGAGATGATGGCTGAGCCTGACTTTATATCATCAGGAGGAGACGATGGCTGAGCCTGACTTTATATCATCAGGAGGAGACGATGGCTGAGCCTGACTTTATATCATCAGGAGGAGACGATGGCTGAGCCTGACTTTATATCATCAGGAGGAGACGATGACTGAGCCTGACTTTATATCATCAGGAGGAGATGATGACTGAGCCTGACTTTATATCATCAGGAGGAGATGATGGCTGAGCCTGACTTTATATCATCAGGAGGAGATGATGACTGGGTGAACTGTTCCTTTACTTTGCGACCTGAAGATGAAGAAGGACGATCTGAGTGCTGCCTCACCTCCAGACTGGAGGATGAAGTGTGACCTGTGGACCGACTCTGTCCTGACTGATTATGGAGGTAAATCAGCTGTGAGGCAATAATCTAAATAAATGTCCTCGTCATGTTCGGTGTTTCAGTGTCGGTCGGTGAGTTAAAGTCTCCAGAACTTGTTGTAATGGTCCTTTAACGTGTCAGCTCTTCCTCTCCGATGCTGAAGTGGACCCGAGCTCCACGCAGTTTTACCTTTTTTGCCTCAGCAACCGGATCCTTCTGAGAGAAGCCGAGCCGGCGCTTCACATGGTGTCGGGTCTCGGCCATATTGAATCCGAATGGGAACGGCAGTGTAGGTTTACGCTCCTTCCCTCAATAGAGGAGGGACAATGGGAGCGGGACAGGCGAGAGGCCCGGCCGCCCTGGATACACAGAGGCGAGACAGACAGAGCATTGAAGAGGACGAGGATCCATCAGAAACCAGCGCCGGCTAATGTGAAAGTCTCAGGTTCGCTGTCTGGAGGAAAGGCTCCCGGTCGGTAACAGTAGACAGGAAGCTTTGTGGACCTCGCAGCGTCTTTATGCTGCAGAACAAACTGCTGCAGTGTCGAGCCGCGCTCGTCACACGGACCAACAGACGCTCGGCATCATGGGACGTCAAACAGACTTCTGACTGACCTCATTCTGACACAATCGCTGAAGCAGGACGACGTCTTAATGTCACGATTTGACTCAAAGTAGCTCGTCTGTCGGATGGTTCTGTTGTTTTAACGTCCAGCGCTGGTTTTAAAATGGTTGTGTTTGGTGTTTTTATTGTGTTGGACAGAAACATGCGAGCAGGAAACCAGCTCTGAGCTGCATTAGCACCGGCGAGCTAACACGCTCACAATAACATGTTAATGTTTTACAGGTACAGTGGTCACCTTCCTCTCTCTTTGCTTAGCGTGTTAGCATACTGAGGTGTCACGATGTCGAGTCACATCCAAATCTATTTTGATTGTGATCATCACAAATCAAAAGCGAGTCCAGCAGGGTTATGTTCAGTACTTGTGCTCGTCCAAAGAAAACGAAAACAAAGCCTCAAAGACGACACAGCTAGCGTAGCGTTAGCCTGCAGCTAGCTTAGCGTTAGCCTGCAGCATCAGTTCCGGCCTCTTCTCCTCCTGTGTGATGAAGACGATCAGCTGACTGGTGCTCTGACAGCGTCGGACATGGGTTTTGTTGTTGTTGTTTTTCTTTATCAGAGATCCTTTATTGATTTGTCTGTGAAGAGGGTTCACTCTGTTACAGAATTCAGTTCCTCAAATCTGTCCAAACTGAATTTCTCTCTTGCTGTTTCCTGTTGAATCACTGAAGGCTGATTGTTGTTGTTGTTGTTGTTGTTGACACCAGGATAAAGTTATAAAATCAATCTTGTAAAAAATGTTTACATTGAAAATCGAATTGAATTGTGACAACTGTGACTCTGAGTTATTTAATTTAATACTGATTACAGGGACGTATTTTTGTTAAATGAAAATCAAACATGATGGTGACAGTGTACATTTAATCAATCAGATCGTTGCGAACACTGTTTCTCACTGATTCTCTCTGATGTCTGATGGTTTATTTCCATTAAAGCTGACGTGGTCACGTTCAGAGAAAGACTGTAGTCCTGATTAAACTCTCAGCTTGGTTGCGTCTGTAACGTGTTTCACACACACAGATCAGCGTTGAGGCGACGGAAACGAGCTGAGAAGTGGTGACGACTTCTTCTTCTGCTGCCTTTTCCTGTGATTGTCCTGTGTTGTTTAGAGGCAGAAACTTCAGAGCGAGCAGATGAAGGTCTGGAGGAGCAGCTGCTCACCTGCTGTCCGGGTGGCAATGGCAGGAAATCCACCACAAACACTCGACTGGAGGCTCCGGTCAGCGCTCGTCCTCCCAGAGGACTGACGACTGATTGGAAAAGCTTTTTTCCAGATGCTTTTTTTTTTGTTGTTTCAAACAAACCATTCATCCCGACAACAATGAGGTCACCCACTATTCTGCTCCCCCGAACACAGTCCAGCTCGTCGTGTTTGGCTGCAGCGTTGTGTGTGTTCGCTGGTGTGTGAACTATTATGTGAGGACATGAATGGGAGCTTGTAAATTGGACGGTGGCGGCCTTCCACCTCCCTGACACCGACATCAGCTGAGAGCAGGAAGTGCTGCACAGCCGGGAAACAAGCAAGACGACGTTCAGCTGTTCAAATTCAACACAGGACTGTGATTTGGTCTTTTCCTCCTGAATGTAAAGTCTCTGATTGTCAGGCCGTTGAAACTGGTTACAGTGAAACCATTTTCAAATGATCATCATTATTCATTAAACAAACAGGGACGATGAAAAATTATAAACAGGACGGTAAACACATGTTTTCATCTGCAGGCACCTGCTAAACACAGAGAGAAGAGGGAGAAGAGGGAGAAGAGGTTCGGTGTCTGTCAACCTGCCAATGTTGTTGATCCAACCACTGAACCAGTCACCACAACATCACCAGACTCCCTTAACAAATGTAGTGATTTTAAGAGTTGTTGAGTTAAAACAAACTTTACAACGTTGTGAAACTCTGTCTCTGACTAATTCTTACTTATCTGAGTCTTCTTGTAAATTCAGCAAATGTCCTACATGAACTTCTTTCTGTCTTTGTGTCTGTTCGTCCCACTGATGGACGGTTTATTTGCATACAGAGCGAGGAGGTGTGACTCATGTTGATGACATATAAAGCTCTCGCTGTGCAGAAACTTGCAGGTCATGTCTGCCACAGCGCCCTCTAGCTGCTCCGTGCTGTGACGCAATCCATCACATTTCTCTCCGGTCAGGTTACACCATCATTTGTTTATGGAGATCTCTAAACCTGATAAATGATTTACTGCTGTTGAAACTCTTCTCGTATCTCGTACCCTAACGTGGCCTCAGCTTCCTCATCGTCTCACCACCTCTGTCCTATTAATAGCTCACTGCTGAGTCCAGTCGAACGGTCGAAGGTTAACTCCTGCAGGTAAACAGTGACTAACAGGCGGCCCGCCCGGCTCGGCTCTCTGGAAATCTGGTGACACATTAAAAAGCTCTCCTGAAGCGGGCGTGCACCCATCGCCCCACGCTGTTGGCCCTGGCGTCGCTGTGATAACAGTGTTTACCGCTGATGTCATGCAATGTGAAGATGACACATCGTCTTTCATCAGTGTTGTGTAACATCTCAGAGTCTCTGAACTGTGACTGTAAAACAAACCTGCAGCAGTGAAACACGTTGAGCCTCCAGGTGTTAATGTTTCTGTATGTTAATATCTGCCCTGTGTGCAGTGAGGTTCAAGTGTGATGATGACCTGCGACAGGCAGCCGTGCGCTGCGATGACGACAGTCATGTGTGCAGGTCGTTGACCTGTGTCAGCCCACGTCGCTGATCTCATCTCATGCTTTGACACATGTTGATTTGTTTGAAATCTGCTGTATAAATGCAGGTGTGAGCACGTTAGCATGCTAATTCAACTGATATGTAAGTAAGAGCTGCTCTCAGGCTGCTCTCTCTCTGTAGTGTCGTCCAGTTTGAAGGCTGCCGCAGGTTTTCCAGCTCAGTGAACATTGAGTTTTCACTCCAGCGTGGACTCGCTGTGTCTCGGCTCCTCTGGAGAACGTCTCTGTTGTCCTGCTGCCCTTCAAGGAACAGATCACTGGTATTTGTTCTTGGCTCCGCGCCCTCATTGTCGTGTAGACGAGGGAGGTTTGTCTTGGCACGGCGAGCCGCTGGCAGGGCCACTCAAACGTCCAGCCGCCGGCCAAGCGGCTGCGCTCCAATCACCTGATTCTTCTGCTGAAGGAAACAGGAAGTCGGACAGAGATCAAGAGCAAGGTCGTCCACAGCTCCCACCGACAAGCCCTCGTCACGCTCCGGTTATAGAGAGCGTGTTTCAAACTGAGCTGACGTTTGAAGGCCTCAGTTATGAGAAGGGTTTGAATGAAATGTCTTGGTCAAAGTATTAAAGTACATGAAGCTTCACCTCTCACTGTCGCTAACAGTCAGCTGGGTTTATATGATGGGTCATTTATGTGACCAGCAGCTCGAGATGAATCATCATGTTTTATTTTATGTTTTATAGGAGGAGACAATCTGCAAACTCTGCTGGAGGAATAAACACCATCAGGTTCTGTTCTGACCCGACGGGAGGAGAGCTCAGAGATTACTTTGTAACTTGTGGGATTAAAAGTGGATTTATCTTCACTCCTGTTTATCAGCCTGACTGCAGCAGTGATCCGGAGGTGACCTCCACTGTCGGGTGGTTCTGTTCTGTAATGTTGACTGCTGACGGGAGCTGGAGGGGAAATGGACTTTACTTCATGAACGTAACGTTACAGAGAGGAGACAGAGAACCAGAACCAGAACCAGAGTCTCTGCTGAGTGCCTCGAGGAAACGTTTTGGATATTGTACGTGTACAGCGAGTTAGCATGTCGCTGCAACAGGCAGCAGAGCGGAGTGACCCTGCTGTCCGGCGCGGTGAGGACGTATTTCCTGTCTGATCAACATGTTCGCTTCATGTGCACTCAGGTCATGTGGCTCCTCTGCCGAGTCAGCAGTCAGACGGGTGATCCTGCCTCGTCCTCGCCGTGCAAACACAGGTCGGTGATTAGATCAGAGGTTACGTAAGCGAATCATCTCCTGAGCTCCTCGGTGAAGTGAGACGACACGCTGACACTACGGAGGAAAACCTCCCTCCTGCTCTTCGTCTGCAGTTGTAAACACTAATCCTCTGTGTCTGCGTTCACCTCTCGCCTCTCCGTCCGGCTTTCTGTCTATTTTTATAACCTCAGTTCAACCACTGATGTTTTATCAGGCGCCGGCACCCTGCTGACGAGCCCAGCGTCCTTGTTGTTTCGTCTTCAAGGCCGTCCTGTCGTATTTCAGTCCTCTATCACCGTCTACCTGCAGGTTCGTTAACCTGTCAGCCTCGTGTGTCTGACACTAATGAGGAGGAAGTTTTTATTTTGCAGCTTTTCTCCTAAACAACTTCCAGATTACGCCATAAACACCGGGGAGAACATGATCTAGATCAGAAGTGGATCAGTGGTTCAGACCGCCTCACACCAAACACCGACACTCAGCCTCATTCTGCATCATCCAGTTTAAAACCTGCCGGTTCACATGGATCGATTCTGTTTCAGGAGAGTCAAGTCCTCCATTGATCCGGTCCACGAGGCCCTCATGTGATCCTCTGATTTAATTACCCACAATTCATCACAACACGTACATGACGTTTTAGTTTGTCCAGCTGCCGACTGAAAAACATTCACTACAAACATCTGTAGTTTAGACTGTAGAGGTGATGACAGGCTTTTTATTACTGTAGTCTTTATATCAGTCTGTGTCTCGCCCTCGCAGACTCAGCGTGGTGACAGTGAACGCGTCACGGTACCAGGGCTCGCTCAGACTCTGGACCTCACGGCTCCAGGATCCTCCAGGTTGTACAGTTAAAGGGCAGGCCGACTTTTTAAGAAATCGTCTTGTTTGCTGCCAGACTCACAGAGGGGTTAATGACGAGGCTAGCTTAGCTTAGCTTAGCTTAGCACGGAGAGGAAAGAATTCCTCACAGTTCTGCCGTCTCACCCACAGACCCGGCGCGGGGTCGTGACCCGGAGGTTGAGAAACTGTGAGAAAGGTCCAGTGACTGTGACTCGTCGGTGCTGTGACGGGACCGGTTAGAGGGGACGGAGGTTTTAAAGGAGTTCACAACGACTTCATGTGAGAGCTTCTGTCTCTGAGTGAAGTTCTGGTGCCGGTGCGGCCCGCTCTCTCTCTCTCTCTCTCTCTCTCTCTGCCCTCTCCAATTAGAGCACTGAGTCATGGGGTTGCACAATAGCAGAGCTGCATAATCACATAAAGCCGGCTTATCTGTCTCGCCAAGGGCACCCAGTGTACTCTGACCCACTCTGTGTGTGTGTGCGTGTGTGTGTGTGAGTGTGTGTGTGTGTGTGCGTGTGTGTGTGTGAGTGTGTGTGTGTGTGTGTGTGTGTGTGCGTGCGTGCAGAGATAAGCAGTCTGAGTGCAGATCCATTAGGAGGAAGTGAAATGGAGCGAGAAAACAGGTTGTAGAGGAGCGACAGAGCAGGTAGACGATCGGATCAGAACAGAGACACAGCAGACCTCACTGCAGTGCTGGAGGAAGTACTCGGATACTTTACTGGAGTTAAAGTACTAATACCAGCACAGTGTGGACATTAAAGAGCCTTGATTGAAAACTTCCCTCCCTGCAACACATTAGTGAAACAGTATTCTTGTAATCTAATTTATTTTATGTATTTATTTATTTTCGCTGTATGACAAATGTTCTGTGTTACTATGGTGTCATGGGTAACTGAGTAACTGAGTAACTAAGTAACTAAGTATTCTGTAACCTCAGAAAAAAGAAAAAGGAGAATAAAAATAAAAATTGAATCTGAACTGAACTCCTGCAGTTTGATTCACTTTAGTGACAGAAAATAGAAAATAAAGTACTTTGGTTTCTGTTCATCTCTGTAACTAAATACATTGTTTTAGTTACAGTTATTATTAAGTATAGTAATCTGTGCTGCAGTTTGGTGTTTAAATATCAAAGTAAAGTGCAGAGATAGTCAGAACATTTACTCAAGTACAACACTTAGCTACAATCTTTAGGTACTTTTACTTCACTACGTGTATCTGATAACTTTAGTTACTAGTTACTTTACAGATTACCTGCTGCATCAGAGCCAAAGCAGCACATTTTTAAATGTTTTTATATTTTATGCTGATTTTGTACTTAAAAGTACTTTAAAGTGTTACAGACTGAGATTAGTAACAAACCTTCACTTAACAAGTGAACTAAGATTTCAACGCGTCAGTAATTATAATCCAGTTACACGATCCTGAGAGGAGCGCTGCAGAAAGAGTACTTTTACTCTGAGTATATGTTGAGTATGTGAGTATAAACATAGTAATACTTTTACTTATGTGACATTTTAGATGCACACGCACACACACACACACACACACACACACAGGTCTCAGTTACATAAGCCTCTGCTCTGCCTGTACAGTTTATGTTGGACGCCTCGGTCGCAGTGACACGAAGCTGCAGGCTGGAAAAACACTCATCACACGTCAGCGAGACGACGTCCAATAAAAACTGTTATTAACCTCCAACGACAGGTTTCACCACCAGCGTGTGTGTGTGTGTGTGTGTGTGTGTGTGTGTGTGTGTGTGTGTGCTTCCTTATATTTTGAGGATTTAACCGTGATGCTGCCTTCAGGTGCTGGTGAGGAGCGTCTGACATCTGCCGTGTTGTGTTTATGGACACACCACCACCGTTGTCACATTTCATCCAAAGCTGCACGAGGACATATTTCACATTCCTGCTCCCCAGAGGACGATCGCTTTGGACTTTAGTGTTTCTGTTGGTACGTTCTGACACGTTCAGCTCGGCTGATGTTACACTGAAGCTTTAAACACAATAAAAGTCGTCAGGCGTCAGCTCAGGACTCAGAGATGTAGAGTTGGTTTGTAGTCTTTCCGTTTGATACTCTCTGTTTTATGGACCTTCAGCAGCGCTTTACTGGGTTCAAAGGTTTATGAGCAGCGCTGAAAATGGAAAAATGGAAAAAAGGAACACACACACACACACACACACACACACACACACACACACCTCATAAAGATAACCATATGCAAATAAACACAGACAAAGGAGGATGATGCTGTTTCCATCCTGTCTGATTGTTTTGGACAGAATCAAACACACACGCCGTGTTCATAACACGGGCCGACGTGCACACACACACACACACACACACACACACACACACATCCTTCTCCAATAACTGCAATCAGATAAAGGTCTGAGCCACACAGGGAGGCCTGATGAGGGAGTCTCAGCAGCTGGACGACAGGAACAGACCCGGGGGTGGTGTTCAGGTTGAAAACTGAAAAAGCGGCAGGGAGAGGGTTCACGAGCTAGACATCGTAAAACCGTTTCCTGCGGCTCAAGGACTCGGTCAGGGAGGGACCGTCCTGTTTTACAAGCTTCTCCTCCCAAAATGAAACCGACTGGTAAAACCTCGAGCAGACGAGAGCTCAGGGTTTATTTCTGTTTAATCTCACAACGTTCAACGTCAGCTGTTTGTGTCAGTGTGTGCAACACATCCATCCAGAGAGTCCAGTCCAGTGTGAGACCCGGTCCAGTCTCCAGGACATAATGTTTCTGCACAGGTACCACAGACACGTCCGACACGTCCGCGGTCGACACGCGGACCAAACGTGTCATATCGTGTTTACACAGCCAGACCAAGTTTAAGTGGGAGGACGCCTGTGGACACGTCCAGCAGTTATTTCTCACAGCAAGTCGGACCGTCTCCGTCTGTGATGGCGGCGACCAAAACATGTAACATGTTCTGTACCTGAAGCTGACCAGCGAGTAGAGACAGCACCGACACAGCCGGAGCAAACATAAAGACACGTTCAGTTTGAACCCACAGCTAACGTTTATTCTGGTGATCGGGTCGAGTCAACGAGGTGTTTTTAGGAGTTTTATTTGTTTTCGAGATCACAACTTATTTTTGTCTTTATCACAGAACAACAAATGTCTTCCTGACATAACGAGATGACTTTCTCCATCTTGAGGAGAACGAGCTTCGTCATACGGAGATAACGAGATAAACGAGGAAAGTCCCTTTTGTTTTCTTGTACTGTTCATGAGGTCAGCAGGGCCGAGCCAGCAGTCACACATGACTCATGTCCTGACAAGTGGAGGCAGATTTAAGCTGAAAATGTTCAGAGTCCTCGTTATTGAGAGCAAAAGGGTCATAAAAGGTTCACGTGTTTTACTTTGAAACACAGAGCAGCGATGGGTCCTGGTCCGCTCCTGTGGATCTGAATTATGTTTGTTATTCTGTAAAAATGACATTAACAGAGTTTGTCTTCTCAAAATCTCCAGAAAACAAATAATATTGAACTTGTTTTCACGGGAAAACAAAGGAAATAATATGTCTGACTCATCATGTGTGTCAGGTCTGTAATGTAACTCTAGATACGCACATAATGTCAGTGACGTAGTTATTTTAACCAAAACTACGACGCTTTCTTAAACTTCACCAGCTGCGGCTGCAGAACAAGGTCCGGTTCTCCTGTCGCATGTTGTCAGGATGGTTCTGTGCGTGGACCTGTTCAGTAGTTTAGTTTGTGGACGTGTTGTGTTACTGAAGTTCTGCATCATGCAGCTGAACTGAAAGTCTTCACGAGTGTGTTGAATCAGTCGAATCTTGAAAAGCAACAAACGGCCTCTTCTCTGTCGTGTTGAGGGATGTTTACTGTCTCTAAACCATCGAGGAGAAACTCCCTCTAATATCCCAGCAGCCTCGGCTCAGCCGGCGCTCGGCAGCTTTGAACCCGTGGCGAGCTCAGCGTTTGATGTCAGCAGTCTGGCAGAAGCCTAAAACTGTGGTTTGGTTGTGGGTTTGTCGGGACGTTACGTAAGCTGTCATTATTTGCAGCTTCTTGCTCCGGGGGCCTCGGTTACATCACGGTTGAACTTTGCCGTGTGGCACTGATGTTATATTTGGCGAGGCGGCATTATGCACCTGAATGGAGAAGGGTTGGCGCCACACTCAGGAAGGAGAAGAAGAAGAGGAGGAGGAGGAGGAGGTGGAGGGGAGGAGGTGACAGGAACGTTTGCTCTCGACCAGCGAGGCCGTTAAAGACTCCATGAAAGTTAAACGTTCCCCTGCTGATGAGTTTAGCAGCGAGTCCCTGCAGACGCTGTCGGAAAGAGTGAAGAGCGACGGGGAAGGAAAAAGTAAAAGTGGTCTCCAGTTTGGAGAGAGTCTCCTTCCACAGATTGTGATATTCTTTTAAACCGAGAAAGAAAAAAAAAACCCTTTTACAGTCTTTGTTGCCTCTTAAATCGTCTGCGGTCTGGAAACGTTCTCCTGACGAGAGCAGCTGGCGAAGCTCCGAGCTGCTGGCCGGCTCCGCTCTGCCATCATCATCGTCATGTCAACTCAGTAACGAGGCCAATTCCCAGGCACGGATCTCCTCCATCTGCTTTTTAAGCTTTTCTTTCTCTTTTTTCTGAACATTTCTTTTCTTCCAGGGAAATTCCGATCATTTCCCCTCCAGAGGCCCGAGCTGCTCCCTCCTCCCGACACTCGGGTTTATTTGGAAATGCAGGTTAGACTCAAAGCCCCGTCCTCCCTGTTTGACCCCCATCCCCCCTCCAAACCTGGCAACCCCACACTCCTACACACACACACACACACACACACACACACACAGGATCCCCATCATGGCTGCAGATGTGGCACATCTGGCTCCAGGAGTGAGTCATTATTCTTGGCTCGCTCTGATGTTCTGCTCCCCTCGCTCTCTCTGCTGCCATGGCAACTGACGAATGTTTGGCAGGAAGTGCTTGGCACGGTGCCGGACCCGACGAGTACGAGCCGAGGAGATCAGGGAGCGAGGTGTGTGTGTGTGTGTGTGTGTGTGTGTGAGACAGAGTGAGAGACCAAGAGTCAAAGTGTAAACAAAAGAGAGAGAGAGAGAGAGAGAGAGAGAGAGAGAGGGGGCGGGGCTTCGGCCTGGCGACGGTCCAGTCCGACCATAAAGCCGAGTCTGAATCGAGGCCTCTGGCAGAACAAAGCTGTGTGCGACACCGCCGCCACCGCTCCCGCTCCCGCTTGGCAGCCGCCACATTTTCCCAGCAGCCCCTGCCTTGGCAGCTGGCCGACCTTTCCCTGCAGGCCTGCAAAGAGGATTAGGACAGAGGGGGGAGATGAGGGGGAGAGCCGAGGGGAGGCGAAGGGAAAAAGAGAGCCTTGTTGTTTTTCTCTTGTCTCCTCGCTTCGCCCCCAGTGACATCACCGCCGCTCCGATTCCAGATGCGAGGCGTCCAAAAGTGTTTTTTCCCCGAGTTTATTTGACTTGGCCGTCCATTTTATAAACGTCGCGCCGGGTGCTGTGTCTCGGGGCGATGGTGTGGGGGGTGGGAGCGCCCAAAATGGCGCCTCCTGCAGTGTACAGTACTGACAAAGACGTTCACAACAGACGGGATGCTTCTTCAGATTGTAGAAAAATGGAAACCTGCTGCACAAACCAGATACTGTGTGAGATACTGAGGCGTTCAGGGGTAAATAAAAAGGTGGGGTAATACTCAGCTATCGACATCTCACCAGACTCAATAAATATTTTATTTGTTTTTAGCCGCTGTAGCAGCAGGATGCTTCACCACTCTCATCCAGACTGAAATATCTCAACGACTGTCAGAAGGTCCAGTGAGCTGTAGTTTTCCCAGTAAACACACCGACCACTTCAGCAGCTCACCCTGCACACACCCGGCAGTAGGCCTGCAGCTGTAGTTGGTGTTCCCGGTGGTCTAACTAACACCGATTACATCACTTGCCCACCGCTCCCACCGTCATTTTGCGACAACAGATAACTACAGACTGCCTCAGGCGTCTACGTGCAGCAGCAGAGTCACGTTTCAAACTGTTGCTGTCAAAAAATGCCAAAAATGAAATTTGATATTCATGATGAACGATAGCGCTGAATGATGCTTATATCACTGAACTCAATGCATTTCCTGTGTCTAACCTACTTCAAAATAAAAGTCAACTTGTGTTTCGCCCGTTTATGCTGTAAATGTGAACCTGCAGCTGTAGAAGCTGTTCTGTTTGTACGAGCAGTAAATTAACACAGCGTTCTACAGACAGCAGCGTCGTTCCTTATAAAAAAGCCGGCGTAACGGGAATTACCTCTGTTGTCTTGAGTTTATTAGACTGTAAGAACATTACATCATAACGACAACCCTCCTGCTGGTGGAGAACAGCTCCGGAGGATGAGTGAATGAGGCTGAAGAGGTCGGTGTGTTTACCGGGGAAACTATAGTCAAATGTAGAGAACACGACCAACAAAGGCAACCAATCAGAGGTGGCGTCATCCATGTTTGGCACCATTTTGTTATTGCAATGTTTAACAGACGTAGCCGAGCAGCTACTTAGCTTCGTAGGAACATCACCTATCTTAATCCCGCCTGCAAAGCTTCGAGACAGCTCCGTGAGCACCAAACACTTTGAATCAGTAAAGATAAACCAGAGATGTGCTGTCGTTAATGCTGCTGGATGAAGCTTTTATCCTTCTTGTCCGATTCACCTTTTGTTCCCAGCACTTATTGATTTAAATTTTGAGTGGAGGTCTATCAATCGATCAGCGAGTCATTTCCTGAGCCTGTATCTTTACAGGAAGGCGGATGTGTCCATCTGATGGGGACGTTTCCAGACACAGAGGCCTGGCCGACTCTGTGAGGAGGCTCTCTGCATGTAAATGAGATGGAGATGTGTTTGTTGAAATGGTAAACAGACTGTTGTTGGTGCCGCGCCAGAAGAAGAAGAAGAAGAAGAAGAAAGCAACAGCGGCGTCTTAGTAAACAGGAAGCAGTTGATTACTGGTAATATCCTGACAATAAAGTTACGTGCTGATAAGTGAGGAGATTAAAGTGCATCGCCCAGCCTCTGTTTACCATCCACAGACCGGAGGAAACGCATCTGCTGTGCGGAGGTTTACCCAGAAGCCCCTGCAGCGACAGGAATGCAACACGGCCCGCAGGAGAGTTTAAGTGTCAGAGCGGCAGCCTCCTCGACCTGCTGAAGAGCAAACTACAAGTGACAAAGACTTTTATTCTGTTTATGTCAGATTAATTAGACTAACAAGTGCTGCGAGACAGAGACTGATGTGAAATTACAGCCTCAAACACACGACGACCTCGTCTGATCTCATTATACTCATTCAAATCTGAAGTTCATCCTCTGAGGATGTGACTTTTATTTCAGGTCGAAGCAAAATGAGGCACGATGACAACGCTCAAAACAAGAGTGCTGAAGACATGTTTGACTTTATATTATGTGAATTAAACATGTAAATAAAAACTACAGAAGCCAGTGATTAAACCAGACCAGCAGCTCATCGAGGCCTGCAGGCTCATGTCAAAACTAAATCCTGTCGCTTGACTCGAAACACTTTTTGTTTTTGTTCTAAATTGTTGAATCTTGTCCCTCAGAAATAATCTCTGATGTGTAATGATTGTCTGTATGTGTCCTCTGAGCCTCACCAACGTTTTCTTCTTCACTGGATTGGGTTGAAATTTGCTCTGAACATCCAAGAAACCCTAAAGAGCCTCAGATTAATAATAATGAAGTTATAAGTTATTTAGTTCTGCATAAATCTGAGCGACAGATCTCATTATTTGTAGCTTCAGAGCTCATAAACACACTTTTTAATTCCTTGAATCTTTTTTCATGTGGAAAGTGTTAATATTATTAAATATTCACGGATGTTTTATCGCTCCTTCATCATTTAAACACAGCTAATGTTTGCTGTGTTAACTTGTGTCTGTGTGTGAAACCTACTGAGCCTGTTTTTCATTTGGATCAGGAGATCTGCTGTAATGTAACGTTCATGTTCCTGACGCTGACGCAGACAAACTCATGACATCACCATCAGCCTCAGCTGTCCTCTGAGTTTAGTGCTAATGAGCAAACGTTAGCATGCTAACACCGGTCATCAGCAGGTGAACACTGTCGTGGCCCGGCTGGATGATTAAAAGACAGCTAAGATTTAACAGTGAGAGACGGTCGTGGATGAAGTGTTGTTATCTTCCCTGATGGACTCCATCGTTTTGTCCTGTTGTGTTCACAGTCAGTCGAACCTCCTCGTGAGTCGGTGGACGTTTGTTCAGCGCCGCTCACAAACTGTTTGGGTGTTGGAGCAGGAGGCTTCAGACGGGCCGACAGCGAGGGGAGCCTCTTAATAATTGAGCAAATAGCTTTGTAGTATCGGCTTTGATGTGTTAAAACGGGTTTAATTTTTAAACACGGCGTTTGGTAAATGAAGCATCGGCGTACACAGAGCGCAGGCTTTGATGATGTGGAACAGATGATGCATTCAGGGCAAGAAATTAAACACATTTCTGTTTTATCTCGCCTCAATCGGAGGCAACTGTCAGCGGTCCAAATAATTAAGAATTGGCCTCAAATTCAAATAGAGAAGCAGATTAGCCTCCGCGGTCCCGGTGGGATCGACTCTAAACACCATGTTTAATGAAAAGCCGTTTGAAACGGTATTTACAAGCTTCCTGCGATTAATGATGTCTGTCAGTGCAGACGGAGGGATCTGCCAAACTCTTCTCTCTGCTCTCCTCTCGTGTCTGAAGTCAAAGTTTTACCTCGTTAACGAATCTAAACCAGCTCACAGCTGCTGAACATGAAGACGTGAAGGAGAAAATCCACTTTCACAGCAGCAGGACGAAGGAAACACTTCATCAAACATCTCAACAACTTCACACCGCACTGACATGATATCTGCAGCTGTCATTCAGGGTCCCCAGAGGATGAATCACACACATTTTGGTGACATCCATGTCCATTCCTTCAGCGCCACCATCAGGACAAAACTTTCATTTCTGCATCAGAAAAATCAAAAAACAAATGAGAAATTGCAGACAGATTTACTGATCGCATTCATGCTCCACAGAGGATAAACCTTCGCTCTAGTCAAGTTAAGGCTCTGCCCCGGGGAGCGTTGCCAAGATGGCTGTCGAGTGGCTCGACTTGCCTTAAAAAGGACTTTTAATGTCATTACACCACCGGCTGATCAGCCACCAGCAGACAGACACAGGTAGAGACCAGCTGCTGGACACAGCGACGCACTCAGCAGCTGCAGAGGCAGATGTTTCCCTCAGGAGGTGGTGGAGACCAAAAACAGAGCTAAAAGAGAACGACTCCAAATGAACGATCGCTGTTTATTAAAGTTTATTTAATCAAGTTAAACGGTGATGACACGTCCATGTTGTGCTCACGAGCGTCTCCACTGCACCAGTTTGAAGAAGGCTCGGTATCCGTCCTGATGAAGGAGGCGAGTCGAGCAGTGACTGCAAACAGTTAATCATTCCCGGAGCTCCAGGTTGACCCCTGCGTCACCTCCCAGCTCTGCCTTTCCCCGGCCTGGTTTCCCATCATGCAAGACTTCCTCCCCCATGTGAAACTGCTAAGCTGAATAAACTGACTGGGTCGACCCCTGCAGACAAGAGGCCAAGTCTGCAAATCTCCCATCTGAGCGGCCCGCGGGGAGGCTATTTAAAGACCCCGCTGATCGGGCAAAACACGAGGCCGACAGAGCTTCATTAGCTTGTAGCGTCCCGACATCCTGCGACCGCTTTAATCTGATACGGGAGGCAGAGTCCCAGGGCCGTGTTGTTGTGTATGTAATCAGCTCGTTTGTAGTCGGTCCACGTCGCTTCCTCCTCCTGGACCCTGAAGCCCACCAGCTCTGTGTCCAGTTCGTGGATGTTTGTTGATTTAAAAGATGAACTTTTCCAGTCAGGAGAGTCACAGACAGTAAAACTCATTCAGTTCAGTTTAAACTACATCGCCTCACTTAATTTACTTTAACAAACCAACATGGCCGTCATGTCGGCGCAGGAAAAGATGAAATCACAATAAATGTGCTCACATTAACAGCTGCGGTTCTGTGAAAGGAGAGTCGGTTCTGGTTCAGTTCTGTGAGCAGCTGATATACAGACCGGACTCAGTTTCACACAACTGTTGGGTGTGTAGTCTTTATTATTATGTACCCTGACGGTCCCGTGGTGGTCCACCAGGGAGGGCCTGACCTCGCCTCTTCTTCCTGTTCAGACAGGAAGTCCAGAGAAACGTAGAGACCAAGTGACGACTGAGGCAACGACACACAAGACGACGAAACGACTTCAGAATCAGAACATCGACGCTGAGGAGACGGACGTTTTCTCCTTTCTCTACAAATTGTAAAATCATCTTTTATATTTATATTCCAGCATCTGTTGCTCAAACAAACCTGCCAGCTCACCAGGAGGTAAAGGTTTGTGTTTCTGTGGTTCACAGCCGTCTAGTGTTGATCAGCGGCTGAAACTCTGAGCTGAGAATGTTAAAACAACGTACGCTGTGTGTGAGTGCTGAGTGAATGATGTGGGAAACGTCCTCCCTGCTGTCGCTTCATGTTTGTGTTTCCATTTGGGAAACAAAATCACATGAAGGATTTCCCCCCCGCCCCTCCACGCCGTGGGAGGCAGCGACAGGATGATCCGTCAGCTGACCGGCTGAGGGGATTTATCCAGGGAGGAGGAGGTGGGTTCAGTCTGCAGGTTGTAACGGGGCATCAGGAGACGACTGAGCAGCCATGATGAGGTCCTGACAGGGACACGGTGCTGTTTCAAGATCCAAACATGGAGAGCAAAACATCTCTGCTGCCTCCTGCAGGGACACATTCAATTAAACTCATGAACAAAGCTGAAGGAGTTACTGTCGCTGCCTGTGAGACGGACCTGCTGGTGCAAATTATTCTGTTTCAAACTGTGAAAGGGAAATTACATCTGGGTTTACAACCAGTGTCACATGACCCGCTGTGTCACAAGGGTGCAGCTCCTGAGGCTGTTGAAGTTAAAACACAAACCACACGTCTTCTGAACGTTTGACACCAAAATGGCCGTTTCTCAGACCAATCAGAAGAAAACACATTCTCGCAGGTTTTTGAGCGAGCATATTAAGCTAGCAGATAAACGCGAGCAGCAAAGTAAGCTGCTGATGTAACATTTTTGACTGAAATCTAGTGGCGGTGCCCGACCAGCTGTGGGACGTTCATTTAGGAGACAGGAGACATGGAGACGTCTCGGGAGGGGTTGAACCCAGGACGCAGCGACGGTGTCGGGGGACGGTGTTGAGGAGGCGAGCCGTGACAGTAAAATGGCTGCTTCCCCTCAAAAGAGAAAGAAAACAGCTGCTTGTTTCCGTTCAGACTGTAGCGACCAGGTTAGCACCAGGGTAACATGTCATTTTCAGCGTGTAGGTTGTTAGCTGTTAGCTCCGAGGTCGCTGGTGTTGTTCCTGTCGCGACGGGGACTTTAGTAGCTACTTAGGCACAGCTCTTCTTTGAGCTAAATGCTAGCATCAGCATGCTAACATGTTCACAGTCACAATGCTCACATCCTGATGTTTAGCGTGTACATTGTTAACAAGAACTAAGCTTAACTAAAAACAGAACTGACTTCATCCTGAAGGGAACGTGAACCACAGCCACAGCCTGACGGTACCGTCCACACGGCCCCAGCCTGACGGTACCGTCCACACGGCCCCAGCCTGACGGTACCGTCCACACGGCCCCAGCCTGACGGTACCGTCCACACAGGAACGACTTAAATAAAATAAGCACGGCTGTTTGAGGAGGTTTGGACTGAAAGACAAACTTTATGTAGCCCTGCTGTGTTGCACCTCTTCTATATTTGCCTAAGCTCAGCTCATGTGTGAGCGGCGTCCAGGATGCAAACAGCTCGCTGCACATTTGCCTGCAGCGGCCGAGGCCACGCTGGAAAAAAACAAAACCCAGGACGGACTGTGCACCACGCCTGCCTCTTCCCTCTCGCTTCCTCTCTCTCTATCAGCTGACTGGGCGAGCGAGGCAGGCCATGTCATGACGGCGTGAAGGCAGGCGAGCGGAGACGGGCCACGTCGAGCCGAGCGCAGCGATACAGGCTGTGAGTAAGAGATGATGCTGCTGACTCACTGCTGGCCAGACACCAACACCATCACACATCAGTCGGCTGCTGCTTCCACTGAATCCCTCTCCTCTGCATCACCACAGCCTCACTTTGACCTCAACACTTCTGGGACTGTCTTTAATCTATGATTCACCTGACCCACTAAATGATTTTCATTAAAAATAAAGCAGAACTGTTATTTCTTGCTGCTCAAGCACAAAAACCAGACTGTCCTCCACTGGAGCCTGTCAACAACAGACTGAGCTAATGGACTGAAGCTCAACGCCACAACGTCTTATCGGACAATATACTGTGACGTGATGTTTACAGATGATAGGTTTGTTATGGTGCTACTAGTCGGGGCTAGTTAGCTTGTAGAAGCCAGAAAGCTAAAGTCTGCCTCCACACCGACTGCCCTGAGATGTGTTAGCGGCTAGTTTGCTACAATCATCAAGCTCTCTTAGCATTTTTTGTCTAATAAAAACACAAAGAAATAAAAAAAGCCACAATAATGTTAACACGAGCTAATTAACCGCCATGAACATACCTCACTCTGACAGTTACTCCTTACTGCTGTGGACGTGTGCTTTGTGCTAACAGGGTTAATGGGTCTGTCGCTGCTGCTCACTCGTTCTTTAGCTCGGGGGCTGTGTGCTTTGTGCTACTAAGCTAGCTAGGTGCTGAACAACAGACTCGGGGGCTGTTGTTGTCGCTAACTGCATCCAACTGCCTCACAGTATCACAATGTAAACAACACACATGGCTGTTGCTAGGACTCAAGCTAGCATGCTAGTAGCGGCTGCACTTTCTCTGCCATTCTCGTGTGACTAACTCATTAATAGCTTTAGCAATAGAGCGCTGCAGGGACTTAATATCCCAATGTGCAATTTCTGCATCCTAATGTGCGACAGTGTGAATATTTCTTTGATTTTTGTTTCTGACTGATGTTGTTTCCACCGTTTTACTTTGACAGGAGTCATGTTCAGTGCTCAGCAGCAGGCTGAGTGGAGGGAAGGACGTCTACACTTTGCCTAGTAACAGCGGCTGAATTCTGTGATTGGCTTGTTGGCCCTGTGACGTCACGGCGCTTGGCACAGAGACCGGAATGCAACAGAAGGGCCGAGCAGCCATTCAGCACACTTGTTGCTCTCACTCTGCACAGCTGTGTTGTTCTCACACTGCAGATCAGACTCTCACACGCTGCTCAACGCTTACTATCCTCATGTTGTCACGTGATCTTGATGGGAAGCTGTAGAAAAAAAAAAAGAAAAATGTAAATATGAAACAAAACAAAGAAAATCAAGGGGAGAGAGGATTCAGTTTGTTTTCCAAAATGAAGCGTGTGGTCAGAGCACTGGTTGGGCTGCAGGGTGAGTGTGTGCAGGCTGTCAGCTGGACCTGCTCAGGGGTTTGGTATTTATAAAAGCTCTGTGCCTGCAGGGAACCAGAGAGGAGGGAGGGAGAGAGGAGCGCTCACTCTGACCCAGATTCCAGGGATCCCATTTGAGCCGCGCAGCAGATACTTTCTGAAAAGCCTGTTCAGATTAAACAGCTCAAATAACGTTAATCACATCAGTTTATTCACTACAAGGCTTTATGTCAAGTTTCGTATTCAAAGTGATAATGTTAATAAACCACCAGCTGTTAACAAAGCAGCACGCGGCCTCCATCACTGCACTGTGTCTGAATACAACCCAGCGTAACACAACACTGCAGCTAATTTAAAGCAGGCGTGCTGTTTGTTTTAAATTCATTTTATGTCTAATTGAATCGGCCTCTCCACAAATATAACTAAAACTATAGTCTGACACTTTGGCTTGAGGTTGATGTTTGGCTTCCTATTAGCTTGGCTAACACGTCAGCTAAAGACTTGTGGGATACTTGTGAACCTGGAAATGATTTGTAGTTATTGTAGTTAAAGCTAAAACTCAGCGTACCATAGCAACTGTTAGCTGTCACTGCCCGATGTAAGCTCGCTGTTGCTTTGCTGCAGGGATGACATGTAGTCAGCGTCGCCCCGGATCCAGCGACAAAACTGGATTTTAAATTATTGCAGAAAATGTGGGATTATTAGTTTATGATGCTTCAAAAATAAACATTTCTGATTTGTGAAGTGTAAATGCATTCACATAAAAAGCAAACGTCACGGTCGCGTGTCACCGTCACCAGCAGTAACACTCTTACTACACTACACATACTTCACTATAACTGATCCGTCTACAAGTTGTAGAGTTGGAGTTAGTTTGTCGGCGTGTGAAGACGGACTAATGACACGTAAACACTTTTTGATTCAAAGGTGGGATTATTATTTATTTTATAAAGTCTCTTAAGCTCGTGTTACACACAAACATTATTTGACTTCACAACGAGGGAACTTTACTTATTTCCAGGTGTTACGACTCATCACTCTATGACAACAAGCTAAAATCATTCATTAAAAACTACATTTTGAAGCAGATCTCTCAGCTTATTGTTGTTTTTTGTTGTCATTATTTTCTAATTGTTGTTTTCTTCTTCTCGTGTACAGCGTTTTCTATTTGCTCATGAAAAGCACCGCAGTCCTTCGAGTTGTTGTGCTGTGTGTTGTGGTCCCCCTGAAGCCGCCGCAGAGTGATGCCTCGCCTCGCACGCAGACGACCTCTGGGCGTAAGCGCTCCGGATAAAGATAGAGCCGCGGTGCGCATGCGCCCCGAGGGGTCGTCGAAGAATCCAGTAAATAGAACCCCGGAGCACGAGCCGAGTGTCGGCGCTGACGTCACGAGCCTACATTGAGAGCTCGCGCTGGTTGTAGGCGCGAGCTTAGACGGAGGCGCGCGAGGCGACGGACACAAGTACGATGAACTCCGGCCGGTGCGACTCTGCCGCGATCTGACGGGAAATACGACCGCGGATCCGCTTAATTGTCGGTCACTTCTTCCTCCCGGCGACGTAAACAAACCGACGGACATTTTGGAGAGTTTCGCGCTCGCTCCGGGGTTTTCAACATGTCGTCCGCGGCGGTCGCTGCCTCCAGAAGGCAGTCGTGCTACCTGTGCGACCTGCCCCGCATGCCGTGGGCGATGATCTGGGACTTTACCGAGCCCGTGTGCCGCGGATGTGTCAACTACGAGGGCGCCGACCGGATCGAGTTTGTTATCGAGACCGCCCGGCAGCTCAAGAGGGCGCACGGCTTCCAGGACGGCCGCTCTCCGGGCCCGGGGAAGCCCCAGCACGCCGGGAAGGAGATGAACCACTCGGCCGGAGACCCGAGCTCCCGTCCGCCGCAGCCTCTGGACCGCTACCCGCTGCCCGACCGGCCGCCGCGGCTGGGACCGGAGTACCAGGCGGGGCGGCAGGCGAACGGCCTCCCCATGCCGAACGGATTTCCAAAACCCGACGAGCCCCCTGAGCTGAACCGTCAGAGCCCGAACCCCCGCAGGACTAGCGCGGTTCCTCCCAACCTGGTGCCTCTGGTGAACGGCGGCATGACGACCATACACCCGCTCAACGGCCGCCCGGCCCAGATGGGTCTGCCCGGGGTGCTGGCCGCGCCTGGCCCCGGGGAGCACGGCAAGCGCCCGGAGGAGCTGAAAGACAAGCACCGGCCGGACAGCCTGTCGGACCTGGACAGCCACAAGGACTGGATCGGCAAAGGCAAGACGGTTCGGGACCTGATGGCGCTGCACACCTTCGACAGCAGGTTCAAGAAGGACCACGCCGCCATGCAGCGGGTGATGGGCTACGACACCAGCGCCACTTCCTCTAAAACAGGTACGACTGTTTCTGGGCTTTCCAGCACTGGACCCTGTACAGCTGACACGCTTTGTCAAAACAGGAACCAGAACGGCTCTGAAATAATGTGTCAGCGTTTTTTTCACGCACGGTGCTGACGTGTTTGAACCGACATGCGTGATGATGCCACGCTGCTGGACGGACCCGCTCACCTCGTGCACGCTGCGGCTGGCAGCACATAAACAAAGCTTTATTCACTGTTTGATTGTTCAGGCGCAGCACGCTGCAGTGTTTGTGTGTAGTGTGGTGGTGTGTTAACCCTGCCTCTTCCTCTTCCTCTTCCTCTTCCACAGACAGGGGGAAGCACCCGCGGAGCATGAAGAGGAAGGCCTCCCCGGAGCCAGACGGCGAGGGCAGCGCCCCCAAGATGAACGGTGGCGAGGGCCAGCCGTGGCTCCCCTCGCCCTCCGAGGTCCTGAAGATGCCCCCTTCTTCCTTGCCGGGCTTCTCTACCGCGCCCCCCTCCACCATCTCCCCTCACTCCCGCACCACGCCCCCCGAGGCTGCCACGGCGCAGAATGGCCAGTCCCCCATGGCGGCGCTCATCCTCGCCACTGACAACGCGGGCAGCACGGGCTCACCCAAGGACGCCAACCAGGTACACTCCACCACGGCAGGTGCGCGGCGGAACAGCGGCAGCCCCCTGTCGCCGTCCTCGGCCTCTCAGAGGAGGCTGGCCCAGAGGGAGGGACCCGTGAGCGCCAACCCCTCCGCTCTCCACGCGCCTGGCAGCATGGACCCCCATGCACCGCCACCACAGAGCATTCCAGACTCTTCTGTCCCGCCCGGCAGCGTGCCGCTGTGCTGCACTCTGTGCCACGAGCGGCTGGAGGACACTCACTTTGTCCAGTGCCCGTCGGTGCCGTCGCACAAGTTCTGCTTCCCCTGCTCCCGGGAGAGCATCAAGCAGCAGGGCGCCACCGGCGAGGTGTACTGCCCCAGCGGCGAGCGGTGCCCGCTGGTCGGCTCCAACGTGCCCTGGGCCTTCATGCAGGGGGAAATAGCCACCATTTTGGCCGGGGACATAAAGGTAAAAAAGGAGAGGGACCCCTAAATGTTCACCAGCTGTTTTTTCTTGGATTTTTTTCCTTTTGTAATCCGACTACGGCAACAACAGCAGGACATAAAGTTAAACACATACACACCCAAATATAAATCATCCAGCGAGCCCCAGAGAAGCTAACGGACATGTACATATTGGACACAAGGGAAGTGTATACTTCGTAAACATGGCTGTATAATTTTTTTTTTTGATTTCTTTTTCAATACATTGTGTTTCTATGATTTTGAAGATGAACAGGTATGTGCTCCTCATAACAGACTCTGCCCATCACACGTGTTTCTTTTCAGTCTATCGGTGTACTTTAGGTCTGGAGACGGTCCTGTCCAACATAGAATGTGACTAATCTGAGCACTTGGCAAAAAAATAATAAAAAAAAAACAAACAAAACAAAACAAAGAAAAAATGCTTCTAACTGTACATGTATGCACTTGTTTTAAAAAAAATCTTGCCAAATACAGTTTCAGACCTTGTAATAATACCTCCAGTGTCTCTGTGGTTTGCTTATTTTCCTATAATCAGCGAGCCAGGAGCTGCTGGGAGAGTCACGGCCTGGTTGTGATTCAGTCATGATGCAATACCTTCCAACAGGAACGAACCAGCTTCCAGGGAAGAGAGAGAGACAGAGAGAGAGAGTGGGTGGAAGGAAAGTCGAGGATGATGATGATGATGATGATGATGAGGGGGGGGGGGGGGGAGGTGAAGTGTGTTGCATAAAGGTTTTGTACAGTAAATGAGACGTAGGCGGGCCGAGGCCGCTGCTGCCGGGCCTCGTGTCCTGCGAGCGTTTGGAGATAACGACGGCCTAAAAATAGTTTGCTGTGGAGATCCGATGCTCGTGGCTTCAGTGCGGCCCGGCGAGGCGTTTGTTGACGCCTCTCCAGCGCTTCACGTGCCCTCCCTGACAATGTGTTTCGACCCTTCTTTCACCTGGATCTGTTTTTCTTCCCTCATGTTGCTGACTAACACTTCCTCGTGGCAACCTGACACCATCAGCCTCCTCCTTTTTATTTTCGAGAACAGCTCCTGGCAGCGGACCAGGCTGTTGTTGACTGAACCCACGCCCCGATTCCAGTGAAAACATACAGGAGACGTGAGGTTTACGGGCGCCGGCCCTCTGGGAGTGTTACCATTTTTTTTTTTTTGGAGCTGAGCGAGCGTCTCGTCACCGGTTTCTCCACATAACTCGCTCTGTCACGCTGTCGGGATGACGGAGACGCCTCCGGGCTCTGTTTTGGGCCCCGGGGGGACGAACCCAAACAGGCTTCCTGCTCCACAACAAAGCGCCTCCCGTCACCGAGGATCTGCACGAAGCTTAAATCTGCTTCATTTTGTCATTTTTCTGGTTCCTGTCGAAACAACTTATTGTGCTTTGTTCAGCAGAGACTCAGTTAATATTCACATTAATGTGTTCAGTCACTGGTGGATACTCGCTCGCTCTCTCAGCGAGGCCCCTGCCTGAGAGCGGGGGGGGAGGGAGAGGATATAAATGCCTTGCTCAGGGGTCACGTGCTCCTCGGTGGAATTCCTGAGTCACCGTCCTCCCCCCCCTCCCCCTCCGGTCTCCTCCCCCTCCCTGCTGCAACAACACGCCTTCCACTGTTCAAGGTTGATCACACAGCGAGCTGATGAATGGGGGCCTGTGTGTCGACGCCGGGGCCCCTGTCGCTTTCAGCCGCCATTCAGAGCGGCGGCGAGGAGGAAGCGTTAACCCCTTCCTGCCTCCACAGACGCTCTGATCGCTCCGGCCTCACAAGTCTGATTCTCTTTAAAACTCCAGGTGCTTTGAATCTGTCTCGCTGGAGTCAGTGAAGGCAACACGGAGGCTGTTTCTGAGAACGGCTCAGCTCCGACTGAACCTCCTCGATCACTGAAGTCAGATTTCAAACAAACACTTCAGCCTTCCTGCTTCTTTTGTTTTACATCGTTGTTCAGATCTTTGGGTTACAAACAAGCATTTTGAAGACGTCACATTGGACTGTGAGAAGTTGTGATCCACATTTTAAAGCTGAAACATTAAAATAACTTTTAGTTGCAGCCTTGAACAAACTGCTCAAAGCAACAGTGTTAAAAATAATGAAACCAGACTTACAACATGTAAAACTGAGCAACAGACTGAGTCAGCAATAGTTTTAATGATGTAATGTTTTTAAAAAAGGTCTTTAAACTTCTCAAATTTTCGTCATGATTAATGAAGACTTCAGTTCTATAAATAACAGAAGTAATGGTTCAAAGAGTGGTGAGAAAAAGTTCTTCTCCTTCAGTAAAAGAGGAAAAAAGTACTTTTTACATCCTGCAAATTAAAAGTGTGGCACAGCAAAGAATTACTTGCAGTTTGAAATATATATTTATATTTATATTTATACTTATACGTATTTATATATAGAGTCATCAGTATGTTAAACTGTGAGTGTGAAGCTGTGACCGGGCTGTCAGATACTTTAGAGAAGTGAAATGTGATAAAATCAAAATCAAAATCAAAATCATCTCCTCTGTGTGCTGTGGTTCTAGTGAGTTTAAACTGTTCTGTGACCCGGGTCGAGCTCCAGACTGACAGAACCTCTGCTGTGGATCCGACAGACGTCCTCGACTCAACTGAAGAAGCAAAAACACACAAATACAGAACGTTTTTATTCTGCAACAGAAAACAAAGAGACTTTAAGTTGGACCGATGTGGGATCGTTCAGATGAGATGTACTCGTCTGAACACGAGGAGTCGGAACCAAAGTCCGATTTAAATGAGGAGGAACTGAATCAAAAAACAAGTAAAGAGGATTCAAAATGTGAACAGAAGACTGGTGTCCACCTTCAGAAGTTTAGTTTTATCAAACAAATAATGGAAATATCTAAATACACTATAAACCAAATCCTGCAGACGTAACAGAACGTGATTGGTTGGTTCAGACCGCGACAAAACTCACATCATCATCATCATCATCGCAAACAAACTGACTTTCTAAGTATTTGTGGTTCAGTACTCTGCTTTAAAAGGTCCAGAGAAGTAAAGCCTGACATTAAATAAACATTAAAGTTCGTAAGTCTACTAAAATATAATGAAGTGAAATGAAAGTACACTTTGATTCAGCGTGTAACAGGACATGAGAGCTACAAGTTCACTAAATAACTACTAGTAATGTATTTGATTAACAATACACTCACAGCAGAGTACTTTTTAGGAAAGTACTCTTGAATGAGCGTGTATCTGTTTCTATCATGTATTAATCATGAGCTCATCCTGACATCCTCTCTGGAGCTTCCTCTGTGGCTGCAGCCTGATGAAGACCTGAGGAAAGATGGTTTCTAAGAGTCTGTTTCTTGGACTCCGGGGCCCTCGGAGGTGTCCCAGAGGTTCCCCCTGCAGAGCACAAGGCTCTTTGGTTCTGGTGTCGTTGGACTTCACTGAAGAGGAAAGTAGGAGAACGACTCCTGCTCACATTCCTGCAAAGCAACAACAGAAACACTGCGATGGGTTAAACCTTCGCTCTGCTGCTCCTTTTGAAGTGTGCCAGCCAATCAGACGGCTCCTCTAAACCAGATCCAGACCTCCGCCCTCTCCCTCTCTCGCTCGCTCGCTCAGGCCCGGTTCATCTCTGGCGTGAGGTCGGCCTCAGATTCCAGCCGAGACAGCTCATTTCTTTTCATCTGTCAACGAAACTCAACACCCAGAGGGCCCGAAGAGCCAGTGGCCCGGGATAAATGGGTTTGCTCAAATTACGTGGCACACTCGGAGAATAACTCCCCCTCCTGTTCCCCTCTCTCTCTCTCTCTCTCTGGTCCCTCTGTTTGTTCAGCTGTCCCTCGTCCCAAAGCTCGCCCCTCCAAATCCTCCTCCTCTTTCCTGACTGAAGTGCAGGATGAGGCTGGAGGAAACACGTCTTGAACCGAGCGGCTGGAGAAACAGCAAACACACAGCGAGCAGCAACAACAAACCTCAGCTGTTCTCACCTCGCCGAGCGCTGCCAGCGACAACACTGCAAACACCCTGCGAGTTCATGCCGCCGGCTGCAGCTTCGCTCTCACATTTAACAAGGAATCTTTCTCTTCTGAAAGTACCCTGATTGACCTTATTCCCATGGCGGCCATGTTTAATTTATTTCACACTTAACAAGGTGGGAAACTCTGAGCCGGAGGGCTTTTCCACTGTCGAGAGGCAGAGTAACGTGTCCTTTAACCAGGTCACAAGTTTCTGCAGGAAACTTTGTGGGCTGACATTTTCCGAGCCGTGTGATCACGTACGAAAAGTATTCAAACACAATTAAAGCTGATGTGTGTTGCTGCAGCGGAAACATTAATCCTGTTAGTGTCGCGCAGCAGGCGGCCATGTTGGCGAACTACACTGACGACACAGTGAACGCCGGCCAGAAATACACTGTTAACACACAAGTCTGTCAATAAACCGCAGTCATTATGCTTTTGCAATGCATGCTGGGTAATTATTTGGGATATCACAGTAAGCTGAGTGAATTTGAACTGAAGTGACAGTAAAAAAACAGACGTAGACGTGTTCAGCAGCGTACAGTAATACAGCAATAAAATATTATATGTATTGTAAGTATACATGCTAACAACAGGTTAACAGGCCTACAAGTGGTCCAACAAAGTACACGTGCAAACAGGCTAACATGCTAACAATACGGCTGGGTTAGCATCAGAACACAGTACACTGCTGCCATATTACCAAACATTTACTGTTAATCTGTATATGTACAATAACCACAGATTACATACAAATACCATATTTCCATAGTAACATTGTGGAACACAGTGTACTGCTGAGGGTTTCATCAGTATTACTGTAAAATAATTACAGTATATTACTGTGAATTTACTGTCATGTTTAGCTGTAATTTAGTGTAAAACTACAGTAATCATGTTCAGGAGGATGCGTCTACTTAAAAACATTTGACAAACGCTTTAATTCAGTTGTTTCTTTACATTTTAAATCATCTCCAGCTGCTTCAGCTGTTCAGCAGAACGCTGCAACTCTGTTTTACTGTGAAGCTCCAGAAATGTTTGTGGACGACAAGACTTCACCTGACTTTATATCATCAGGAGGAGATGATGGCTGAGCCTGACTTTATATCATCAGGAGGAGATGATGGCTGAGCCTGACTTTATATCATCAGGAGGAGATGATGGCTGAGCCTGACTTTATATCATCAGGAGGAGATGATGACTGAGCCTGACTTTATATCATCAGGAGGAGATGATGACTGAGCCTGACTTTATATCATCAGGAGGAGATGATGGCTGAGCCTGACTTTATATCATCAGGAGGAGATGATGACATCAGCTGTCAGGACTGAGCCGCCGTTTGGATAAAAATGTTTATTCATTGACTGAAAATGAAACTGCAGCTTCTCTAAAGATCCTCAGACCCTGAAGCATCAGGCTGCACAGCTCTCTGCCGTCACGTGAGCGCCATGCGTTAGCAACAAGTGCCCCCCCCCCCCCTCAGGGCCTCAGGGTTTATGGTGGGGTGAGCTTATGTTTACCATGTGCTCGGGGTCATTGTGTCCGGACGAGCGGCTCGTACGAGTCGAGCCTCTCTTCATCTGGACTGTGTCCAAATCCAAGCGCTGTTCAAAAGGTCAGCACATGGAAAACGCCCCCCCACACAATGCCCGGCCCGGCCCGACCCGGCCCCCGCCACGTCAGCACTTACACTGATCTGCCCTGGGGCTTTAAAGACCCCCCCCCCCCCCATCCCCAACACACACACACACACACACACACACACACACACACACACTGTTTCTTTGCGCTGTTTGTTTTGTTTATAATTCACAGAAACTTTTATAAAATAATTTATGTTGTTGATTCTGGTTCCACTTAAATTGTGTGACTGTCCCTTTAAATACCCAGATAACCTGTTTAGTAGAGGGGACCCTGTCACCCTGACCGTCCAGCATCACAGCCATGTTCAGGTGTTGACCTCTCTGGAGACGTTTGCTCATCAGAAGTCAGACGACGTAGATACGTTAGCGTGTTTCTCCATCATCTCCCATAGACTTCAATACAACTCTCACCACAGGTTGGCACCAGCGATGAAGCGTCCTTCTTCTTTGCGTTTTCTCCTCGGCAGAGCGAGCAGTCCTGTTTCTGTCTCTTTCCTCAGTTTCCTGCAGGTCTGGTCATCCTGTTTTTTGTGGCTGTGTTTGTTGTTCATTACGTCGTCTTCTGAGTTTAGAGGGAAGTTTCGGGCCGACTGACTTCCCCCGTGCGTCTGTTCATTCGGGCCAGGCCTCCAGACTCCAGCAGGTTTGGTTCACTTTGGTATTATGTGTAAATACAAATACAGGAAACAACATGAACAGTAACAGAGGGCGGTTCTAGTGAATACAGAGGAAACGTTTAGGAGAAGTTAGACGTCATTAAATCATAAATCTGTCAGGGTGCAGGCCAGCTGCAAGTAGATGATGCAACCTTTTTCTTGTATATGAAGACGATCTGAAGATTGCTAGCTTGCTGACAAAAATCAAGTCTTTTACAAAGTCTTCAGGACAGACGTGGTGTTATTACAGCCAACAAGGCCGCCAAAGGGACGACCGCAGTTCGAGTCACACCGCTGGATATTTTTAAGGACACCTGGAGACATTTCCATCTGTTTTTGTGGCAAACAAAACAGGTATTTTAAGACTAATCATGATGCTTTCCTCACCCTAATCATGTGGTTTTTATGCCTTAACCTAACCAGAGCATCAGCACAGAGCTGTGACAAGAGAGAAATCAAAACAATTATCTAAAACAGGCGTAAAGTTGCGACATAAAGAGACATCCAGATTGGATTTATTCGTAGTTTTGCAGAAACACACTCGGCTAACATTGATTCTGGTGAGTTAGTTGTGTTCAACGCTTTTATCTTCGCAGCTACAGAGAAGATTTCAGCCTAAAAAGTTATAAATAACATCTTTTTAAATCAGTTTGGGATCTCGGGGCTTCTGGGGACTTCATGTTTTCTGTTTTAAATCATCTCCAGCTGCTTTAGTTGTTTAGCAGAACGCTGCAACTCTGTTTTACTGTGAAGCTCCAGAAATGTTCTGTGGACTACGAGACTTCACCTGACTTTCATCAGCATGGAGGGAGGAGATGATGATTTTTACTTTTTAGGCGGACTGTTCCTTTAATAATCACGGCTCAGTCAGTCTTCACATGAAGCCTCCACACAGTCCTGCCCCGACTGCAGCAGGGAAATAAGAAGAATGAGGATGGAAGGAAGCATGTAAGAGCTGGTGGTGGTGGTGGTGGTGGTGGAGGAGGGACGGTGGCGGGTCAAACCCAGCAGCTGCACTCTCTATAATTAGCCGTCGAGGCGGGCAGAGGCTCCTGTGCCATTAATCAGTGAACTCCCAGCAGCGAGCACCAAGAAAGGAACGCACTGCTGTGTTGACTCTTTATCTGGAAAAGAGGTTTACGGAGCGAAGGCCCAAATATAGCAGCCAGCGCCGAGAGCCACGGCCCCGTTGCCTGGATATCCCTGCTAGAAGGTAAACAGAGGGGACGCTGGATTTGCCACGTCAATGAGCTGGCAGGAAGTAAAGGCCACGGTGAGGGAGGAGGGGGGAGGAGAGGGGAGGAGAGGGGGGAGGCGATCCCTTTTATCCAGGCTGATACTTTATAACCTGAGAGCAGCAGCAGGCCGGACCGCTGCTGGTTTACAGTAGAGACGAGGGTTTAGAGGCAGCGTGCACCTTATCTGGCCGGCGGGTTTATTACGCGGCAGACGGAGCCGAGCGAACCTGATATCGATCACATCAGACCTGCAGAGATAAAACAGACAGGAAGCTCTGTGCTGCAGCATCTGTCGGCTGGAAACAGAGTCCAGAGTTAAAGCACACAGGAGACGTCCGTCAGGCCGAGTCGCCGAGGAAAGTCTGTCGCTCCTCGTCTTCATCGACTCACATGCATCGAAAAAAAGCAAAAAAGCAAAAGTGAAACGTGAAGATCTGGATGATCTCTGTTGTTTGTTTTTTTGGGTGCAGACCAAGATGTGTTTCCACTGAAGTGAGTCAGCAGCTGTGTCTGAGCACGCCGACTGTCTACAGATAGAGATCTATCGAGAAAGGTCACCTGAAAGGTTTCCTGATAAAATGTCAAAAAGGTACATTTCCGACGCAGCTGCAGGGTGAAAGTATCATCTTTTCAAACAGAAATCACTAGAAATATATATAAATATGTTTAAGAATAAAGCTGACAGTGTTTTATATTGTTCTTACTGTCAGTAACTCACATGAAAAGACCAAAGACAACAGTGTCTCTGTCCGTCTGTCAGCACTTCTGACTTCCCTTCCCTGTCTGTAATATGTCAGCCTTTAAAAACACTTTATAAAAGGTTCAGTGATTCCCTCAAACATGAAGAGTGTGCAGCATTTGTTATGTTTAGTGCTGATTAATATACATTCGGCAGGATGGTGTGTTGTTGAGCACGTGGAGACGAAGCAGAGGAGGACCTCGTACACAGCCCTGAGGTACTCCACAGCTCAACAGTGTAGCTGATTGATCGCTACACAGCTGAGACGTGTTTCAACCAGAATTTAAACTTTAAATGTGGCGAGATCTCACATTTATTGTACGACATTAATCTACGAGACCAAAGTTCATCCTCCAGAAGTTATTATACATCATATCTGAAACATACAGACACATCAGGGTCAGCAGTAAATTGTCCTTCAAAGAAAAACGAGAAGATCGCTCAAGCAAACGTCTCAAAACGACATCTGTTTACTTTCGAGTGACAGCGCCCTCTAGTGTTTGTAGATGATGAACTCCTGTTTATTGAAACCAAAAGGAGGAAGACAGGCAACGTCGTTATGGAGCTTCAGAGTCTGGAGAGAAGAAGAAGAAGAAGCTGAGAGTAGAAGTTCAGATACTCATGTAAAAACAGACTGTGGTAAAAATAGAAGTACTGACTCAGCTTCTTTACTCCAGTAAAAGTAATAGAGTACAGGCTCTGACATGTACTCAGAGTATCAGAGTAAAAAGTCTCCCTCTGAAGGACATTTGTGGTCAAAGCTAACTGAAGCTCACGTCATATTAATATAATTCAAAGACTATTAAAGTTAAAGGTAGAGTCAGTAGGATTTGTCCCAGCTGTTCCTGAACGCACCACAAAGACAGTTGATAGTTGAGTCTCATTCCCAGGACGTCAAACAGCCACATGTTGGGTTGGTAAAGCGTCCCGAGCAGCAACAAAGAGAGAAAATAAGAAACTCTCTGCAGATACGAGACACTAACACGCCTTTTCTCCCCATTCAGCCTCCCTCTCTGTCTGTTCACGTCTTTTACGTCTTTGTTTCGTCTCGTTGTAATGGAGTATTTGTACTTTGTTACTTCCTGCCTCTGGTTTTAACCATGACGACGGACAGTCTAAGGTTCCACTGATTACAGACTAATGAAAACATAATTATGAATATTATTTGGTCATTTGAACTTAAAGTCTTTGTGTGACTTCATCACAGCCGTCTGTGATCCGACGACAGGTTCTGGAGGACTCAGGCCCACAGAGCTGTTCTTACACGTGTCCGTCTGTTCTGCTGAGATCAGGCTTCTAGTTTTTATAATTCGGATCAATCCTGGCTTCTGTTTCATGTTTTTTTTCTTACTCACTTTAATTTTGATTAAAGAGCTTTCACAGAGACAGAACCTGTCATTCATCCGGTGTTTGGAGCGTCAGGTTCTGGCAGAGGTTTTCTCTTCCTCTCCCCCTAAGCCTCGTTGTTTCATCTGCTTTTTGGCAAACGTCTCAGGGATCTGCTCTTTAAAGACGAGCGCTCCCATCCTTCCGGCCCCTCTGTTTAGCCTCGGCTTTGAGCGTTAGCTTTTAAATACAGTGTGGTTTGTGCCGCGCAGGGCGGAGCCGGGCTCTCAGACGTGTTGGGGGGCCCGGATCGTCTTCTTCAGATCTGCTTTGTAATTAAATATCCCCCGCAGCAGCGCGGAGAAGGAAGGAGCTGCTTCCCTGCCAACCGTCTTCTGGTAAATGTGTAACAGCTGCTCAGCGCTTTCAACTGGGCCTGCTCAATATTTGGGTTGTTTCCAGAATCAAAGTCCAACCTTTGAGCCCCCCCGCCGCCCCGCCCCGCCTCCCTGCAGGACGCTACTATATTTGATCTGTGTGCTGACGTCAGCGCTCCGCCGCTTATCTGCACTTTCACGAGTGAAAGATAAAATCAGTTGATGTCATTTGTGTGTCGTCCTGAGGCCTCACAGCTCCAAATCCTGTGGAGTCAACATGAAACTCTGAGTCAAAGACAGAGACAGAGACAGAGACAGAGTCAGAGACAGAGACAGAGACAGAGACAGAGTCAGAGTCAAAGACAGAGACAGAGTCAGAGACCAGAGACCAGAGACCAGAGTCAGAGACAGAGACAGAGTCAAAGACCAGAGACAGAGACAGAGTCAAACACAGAGACAGAGTCAAACACAGAGACAGAGACAGAGTCAGAGACAGAGACAGAGTCAGAGACAGAGACAGAGTCAAAGACCAGAGACAGAGACAGAGTCAAACACAGAGACAGAGTCAAACACAGAGACAGAGACAGAGTCAGAGACAGAGACAGAGACAGAGACAGAGTCAGAGACAGAGACAGAGTCAGAGTCAAAGACAGAGACAGAGTCAGAGACCAGAGACCAGAGACCAGAGTCAGAGACAGAGACAGAGTCAAAGACCAGAGACAGAGACAGAGTCAAACACAGAGACAGAGTCAAACACAGAGACAGAGACAGAGTCAGAGACAGAGACAGAGTCAGAGACAGAGACAGAGTCAAAGACCAGAGACAGAGACAGAGTCAGAGACAGAGACAGAGTCAAAGACAGAGGCAGAGACAGAGTCAGAGACCAGAGACAGAGACAGAGTCAAAGACAGAGACAGAGTCAGAGACCAGAGACAGAGACAGAGACAGAGTCAAAGACAGAGACAGAGTCAAAGACAGAGACAGAGTCAGAGACCAGAGTCAGAGACAGAGACAGAGTCAAAGACAGAGACAGAGACAGAGTCAAAGACAGAGACAGAGACGAGTCAGTCAGACAGAGACAGAGACAGAGTCAAAGACAGAGACAGAGTTTCACACAGTTTATGAAGTGTCTCCTAACATGTGGTCCAGACCACCTGTGAATGTGTTCTGAGTGATCGGATCTCTAATGTGTCCTCAGTGCGTCTCGTTCACACCTGTACCTGCAGCTGTCCACCTGTGACGGGATCGCTGAGGACGGATGTTGGCAGCAGGTGCGAACAGCGTCTTTGTCTTGTTGTTTCTGCAGTGTCTGTTGTGCGACCAGTCGACCTTTCCTCTGAGAAGTAAAGACAATCTTATCTGAGAGTTACAACATCAACCATGTGGCAATATCTGTCTTCTGAGAAGTGTGTGTGCGTGTGCGTGTGTATGTGTGTGTGTGTGTGTGTGTGTGTGTGTGTGTGTGTGTGTGTGTGTGTAGAGGGCTGTTATTGAGACAAAGTCCATTGTGAATGTGTGTGCAGGGTCAGGCTGTGGTTAGTCGTACAGCAGCTTCACTTCATCTCAGCGTCGGCCTGCTAACGCTGCAGATCTCAAACTGTTTACACCGTGTGTGTGTGTGTGTGTGTGTGTGTGTGTGTGTGTGTGTGTGTGTGTGTGACGCAGGTCTTTACAAACGTCCCTGCAGAGCACCAGACAGACAAAACAGTTTTACCCCTGCAAGGCTGAACTGTAGATTTGCGCCCCCCCAGAGAGGAGGACGCACCGGATTAACATCCGGATGAGGAGGCGCGTGTCTGAAGGAGCGACTCCCCATCTGACTGGCAGTCAGC